>NW_008592455.1:0-23608 GCF_000691845.1 Merops nubicus
GCTCCCTCCCAACTGCAGGGGAAACACCAACCCCATCCCAGTCGAACCAGGACACCAAGTTATCCCAGACACCCTCCAGAAATCTGACTGTTGGCCTTCCAGCTGATGTCATCGAGCTTGAAGTCCCCTCTAAGAACCGGGGTCTGGGTACAGAGACTTCCATGGGTTGTTTAAAGATGGCTCCATCCACCCCCTCACCATGACTGGCTGGGCTGCAGTGCATTACCACCCTGATGACACCCTCACTGACCTCTTTTCCTGACCCTCATACTCTGACGCAGCCTGTTGCCCATCCCACAGAGGATATGCATTTATCTGACACATTGCTTCACATTAAGGCAAATCTATTTGTATGTTTTTCTGTAGTTTCACCATAACTCATTTAGGCCTTGGGATTTGTTGCTAGATGATATGAGGAAAGGCTCAGGGAGCTGGGGGTGTTTAGCCTGGAGAAGAGGAGGCTGAGGGGGGATATTATTTTTGCTTGTAATTATCTAAAGGGTGGGTATCAGGAAGATAGGGCCAGGCTCTTCTCAGTGGTGTCTGGTGACAGGACTAGGGGCAATGGCCACAAGCTGGTGAACAAGAGGTTCAACCTGAAGATAAGGAAGAACTTCTTTACGATGAGAACAACAGCACTGGAACGGGCTGCCCAGGGTGGTGGTGAAGTCGCCATCTCTGGAGACTTTCAAGGCCCATCTGGACGTGTTCCTGGGTGATGTACTTTAGGTGATCCAGCTCTGGCAGAGGGTTGGACTAGATGATCTTCTGAGGTCTCTTCCAACCCCTAACATTCTGTGTGAATCTGTGTGTATGGTAGTGCAGCAGAGAGAGGTATCATTCAGACTGTTTTTCCTAGTGTCTCTCCAGGAAAGCTGGGTTTGTGCCACAAGCAAAGTTCACGGCTCCCATTCCAAGAAAGACCCCTGGCAGAGTGGTGCTTGCAGAACAACTGTGCACATCTTTGCCATTTTGGCCAGTGCCTGAACAGTAGTTTTCTGTGTCTCTGGGAAGGATGCAAACTAAGCATGCAAATGGAAACCAGAATATGATCACTGCTAATTTATGAAATCTGAGTTATTATAAACAATGCACATTTCCCATTAATCTCATAGAAAATCTGCTTTGTGTTAGGAAAGCAGAATAATTCACAGTTTCTGGGGCAGCAAGTTTACGGAATTGGAATATAATTTGAATTCCTGTAGGGTTTATCAGATATAATTTTCACAAGTTATTTAGTTAAAGTCACATTTTCTTGTTTTTACTGTTTTATTGGATGACTAAATTATGATGTATAGTAAATTAACCTTTAATCACTGAAAGCTGTGTTTAGACACTATGCTACTCTGCCTGGCAAATGCTAGCCAGGAGGAAGAGCTTTGTTCCAGCTAGCTGGGACCTTCCCGTGGAAAGCTGACTCTTCCAAGGCAGTAGTATGCCATTTATTTTAGGCAAGCAAGCATTTGTTCTTATATAGTCTTGGAAATACCTAGACACAGCATTGTGCTATGAATCTTCTTGAAAGGGGAATCTCAAACTCCTGACTTCCATCTGTCATATCCTGATAAAGGTGGGCATCTTTTCAGGCTTTCCCTTCCAAAATGTGGAAGGCATTTATTAGATTTTTTTCAAAATTAATCCAGCCCAGAGATGGTTTAATGGTGTCATATTCTGCTAATTACACAGTCTTAGCATTCAGTGTTTCTGGCTGTGAAATCTACCCAGCCTCAACATCTCCATTTGATGGACTTACTTGATGTTTTGGCTGCTGATCCTCAGACCCATCTGTTTGAATGGCATTATGCCCACTCATCAATTGATTGGACCTTTTCATTACAATATAGATGTCTATCATTTATGAGTTTATGTTAGTTCTCCAGCTACCAGTAGACTCAACAGCCGTGTAATGCTTTATGGAAAGCAAATGGTGCACATACTGACACAAAAAACTGAAACCTGGGTTCATTAACAATGAAGATAATGCAGTTGAGGGAGATGTATATTTACATTATTCATTGTGAACAATTTATCAGCTATATTTATCCCTTTTTCTTTGTGTTTTGAAAAAAAACTCATGCACAGGCATATTTTACCATAGTCTATTCTTCACTGAGTCAGCGGTAAATATGTAAACTGCATAGCTTTCAAAGTTCAACCTGTAGGTATTTGTATCCTTTTCACATGTATTTATTTAAATTCACATTCTGCTTTTTGTATAGACAAACTGCAAGAAAAGAAACTGAAAAACTGAATAAATAATGAATATCTGATAATGAGTAATCGGCTACAAGGCATGACCTTCAGGCAACTATGTGAAAATTTGGGCCTTCAGCTAAGGAATATTTGTTCCTGAATGTTTCCTTCAGGAAAATCCCACCTGAATAAGCATTCAAAAACAGAAAGAGGGATGAATGCAGTCAAACTACACAGCCACTTGGGACTTTAATTCAAGCTTATGAACTTCATTAAAGACAATTTACATCATCTGTGGATCTACTCAGTGTTTTTCAGAATTCATTTTACTTTATTTAAAACTTGTGTCTGTTTTTCTAAATGGAGGATCAAAATTATCTATCAACATCGTGTGTTAACTGTTAACCCAACATAAATCTTAATACGGGATAAACTAATACAAGAAAAGCAATTAGCCAGAAGATATTACTACTAAGATTATTTCAGATGGTCCCACACGATTTTCAGGGACGACATCATTTGAAAGCTTTTAAATAGCTATTTTTCTTCCTTTTTTGCTACCCATAAAAATAGTAGCACAAGGAAAGGAATTTCAGACAAACAGTGTCTGTGTTGTATCACAAATTTAACACAATTTTTTCAAGCACATTTTAAGATAGATAGCTTGATTCAAAATTTTTTTTAGGAAATGGCAATGCATAGATAAGGGAAGACTATATGTTAAATCATAAAATGTGGAGGAAAAAGACTTCAGAATAGTGATCCGGTTCCTTCCAGATTTGTCAACCATAGTACGTTCGCATTTTGTTTGCCTAGTTTTTAGAGCCTGGTGTTATTCCTGAGTTTCATAGAGAAATCCATCTTAACTATTCCCCTATTCCCATGTCACCAGATAGGTCTGCTTAGTAACCAAACCTCTGGGTTTATCCTTTTTTTTTTTTTTTCCCTAAAAAAAAAACATTTAAACATTCTAAAACACATTTAACCATTCTAAAACACATTTAACCATTCCGCACTTCATTAGGAAATTTTTTATTAAACATCCCATATCACGTGCTAAGGCAATGGGGTAAAGCCCAGGCATAGGTAGGAGCCCAGTGCCAGGGTAGCACGTTGCCACATGCAATGCCAGGTGCACCCAGCTCGCCAGCGAGCGAGCGATGGAGCCCGTCCTCACAGAGCAAAGTCACACAGGCCCCAGTCAATGTGCTGTGGGGTACTGGAGATTGCAGCTTGTCAGATACCATCAGCTGCTATCTCATGGGCATGTGGCTCACAAGTAACGAACACACTCATTTTTCTCTTTCTCCCCCAGTGCAGACACTGGGAGGATGCAGGCTATTGTTTGCTGTTCCTCCCTAGGAGTTATGTCAACATGTACTGAAACTATTTCATGAATGGTTATAGAGTGATTTTCAGGCTGTGGAATTGGGGAATTCTTTGGCCAAAGCTATATTTTGTGGACTATGGCCAGGAAATTATCATTCCCCCCAGTCAGAAAATCGGTCATGAGCTGCCAGAGAATTCCAGAAATGCTGTTTTTGGGGAACAGTCTATCTAAAAGTGATGACATTGTTTTCTCTGGAAAGTCCCCTCTGCACTGAGATACTACTGAAGAAGGAACACTGATTTCTTGCTTACGCTTAATCAGACTTGTTGACATTTAAATGAAGAAAAAAAAAAAAGGCATCCCTGAATACATTAATGGTGTAGAAAAGAAAGATATAGATTACATGGACCCTCTATAGAAGCAAATCTTGCATGAAATTCTTGTCATTTGATTAATATCTCAGATCAAAAGTCTTACCACATTGCAATCTGGGAATCAAGCCAGCTTAGTAACTAAAACATATATTTTCAGTATAACTGTGTTCATTATGACAGGACCACATGGTCACAGCTTCAAATTAAATAAAATCTTTCTACTACTTTCCTATTTCTGGGACACCAAGCTTTAAAACTTTAAAAACAAAACAAATCAGATCAGGTTATAGAAAGACAGTCTTTGAGAGAACTGGTGATGGAAACCTGTACAGTGACTTGCCTTTGCAACTTCCCACCTGGTGGGGCAGGGAGAAAGTGACTTCCATTACTTTTTCTCCTTTATAAACTTCAAATCACCTTTGCCTCACCCTTTTTTTTTAATGGATGAATGCTAGAGTATCCTGGCAAAACCAAGCCTCATCAACTCATCACACACCTGTACAACTTAACACCCTGCCCTTTAAGTTCTTACTTGCCTGCTTGCTACTAGGCCTGCAAATAATACATATTTCCTTTGCTGTTGCAACAAAATATGACCTTACGTGCACTGCTGTTGTAGAAAATATTTCTTTATATAGCAAGCTTCATGAACTTTGGTACAGATGATGATGCTCTTATTTAAGCACTGCCCTAGGAAAAGAGAATCAGAAGAGCTGCAAACCTCTGCCCCCTCTGTCTCTGCACACTTGCTCCATCAACTGACATCTTCTCAGCAGCAACATTTCTGGGCAGCCCAGGATCCCCAGACACTTGCTGAGATTTGTGCTAGGAGCTGTTCAAACACAAGGAGATAGTCCTTCCTGCAAAGCACGCATCCTGCTCATAATCACAGCAAACTTAGAATTTCCTTCATGTTTCCATAGTAGTATTGTATTCTAGGAGGAATAAGTTTAGTAACTCAGACACCTGCATGGAAGACAACAAGGTGCATTCGAAATGATGAAATATTACTCAGATTTTAAACCATTGTGCAAATATAGGCCTGCGTAGGAAAAAAAAAATTGCTTGAAAATAAACATTGCAAAATAAGAAAAACCTGGACATTTTGGATTTTCTTTTTCTTATTTAACATTATATAAAGTATGAAACTTAATGTGACATGTGGATAACTTGGTCTCCCCAGAATGTGCTTAACAAGTCATAGATTCTATATGATATTGCTGTTGCTATGGTAACTATTTTTTGCAGTGGAGCAAATACACATACAAAACCTTTTGACTTTTAGTAAGAAAATATATGTTCTCAAAATGTTTTCGAGTAAAGTTTGTGACCCAAAAATAATAGTTTCATTCTCTTTCCGTTCCCCCATCTCTCTCAGTTAGATATAAGCAATTTAAAATATGCTTCCTTGATCAAAGACTTATTCTGTGATCTAAAAAGTGATTTCATCTCACAGCTAAATTTTATGCAATCCAGTAACTTAAAGTAAAAACAAATGAGTCTTCCTGTGTTAACTACTGTAGTGGATTTCCCCCTTTTTTCTTTTCCCTTTTTTTTTTTTTGGTTTTGTTTAAAGGTGATTAATTACTCAAATGCAGTGTGAACCATTCACTTAATATGTGGTGTGCAAGCTCAGTCCTTTTTATCTTCCTGTTTTGAACACCCAATGGCCAGTTTTACCCCACTGAACTAATGCAAGACAAAAAAAAAATCAATGGCACACACTTTGGATAAATACCTCTGCACTGTACATTTGCCAAGAGAGCTTCTAAGATCAGCTCTGTAAATGTCACGATCCTTAATGCTATTGTGGGGTAACTGAAGAGCGTTCCTTGAGCCCATTTGGCTAGGCTGACTAGCGCACTTTGTTTTCCCAGGAGAAGAAAGCAGAGTAGTAAACCATTTTTGCAGAATGTCATTCTCCCACAACAGTTTATGAAAGAAACATCTGTGACAAGAATCTCTAATGCTTTTCTCAAAGCCAAGCTGACAGTAAAAGAGCATTGCTAAAAGTGGCAAATCAATCCCATTCCACTCCTTCTAGAGCAGGACACCTAATTTGCTATGTATCACATGTATTTTCTTCACATGTGCTGAGAGGCTGTGACATTGATGTGGTGGCTGTCGTCCAAGCTTCTGTTGAATAAACACTTTGGCCATATAGCAGGCAAAGCTGGCATGTTTAGCAATGTATGCTGTCCAGTGTGACTTTAGTTCACCTCGGGGAAAGGTTTGTTTAAATTACAGAATTCAATTTGAGGATATAAACAGTATCTTTGAAGGCTGGTTTGAAAACTCTAAATCATCCTATAGAGTGCACTCTGTAGTTCCGGGGGGATTTTTAAACTTGGCTTGCTTAATATAGTGTAAGGGGGTTTGTACTACCTGGAAACACAGACAGATGACACAGAAGAAAGTAACAACAGATACAGTTCATCCGGTAAAAATTATCTCATTACTGTGTGCAGATTGACTGTGGTGTAAAAATAAGATTACTTAGCTGAAAGCAGCCCCACAAAGTGTATCAGAGAGAATTTTTATATTTAGCTAGTTAAAACATCTGAAAGCTTTTACTGGCCTTGGACAATGAATCAAAGTTCTGGTGAATGGAGTCCTGAGGAAACGGAGAGCTCAGCTGTGAATCAGAAGGATTTTTCTTAAGTTACTGTTATTTTTAAAAGATCTAACACTAGTTTGGATTATCCCCAAATTAATGTAAAATCTTTAAATAAACTTCTAATGCTTGTAACATTTAAATTAATCTATTTTGAAGCTTTTTTGTAAAAGAAAATAAGATAGAAAGGACATCACAACTTTTGGCATGGGTTGTATGCACTATAGCATTCCTCTTTCATGTAAGGATGTTAAATGTAATGCCTCTCTTGTCACCATTCCCAGCATGAGCACATGGGCCAGGAGATGTAGTTTTTCAGCACTAGCGGATCTCCCACTGAATCCCATGGGAATTTTGGCTGATGCTGGAATACAGAGTGTAATGAGATGGATCTAGACAGTGAATTGATAGCTCCAATGGCCTTTCTTGGCAAAGAGATGGATATCCACAGCTCTGAAAGCTGAGTGAGATTAAAGGCTGAAATTATGTGGGCTACAGTGAAAACAGCCATGGTACACATCAATGGTAGATGGCTTGTATCTCACTCATTGCCAGGGGAATGGTAGTAAAAGTGCTGAGACAGAAACTCAGAACTGAAATTTTGCATTTATCATAAGAGAGCCCTATGGAGGTTAACCATGGTTTTATTTACAGAAGGTTTTTTGAATTCAGCGTATGGCACTGGGGCTGTTGCATTTTACACAGCTGAGAAAGTTCTGAGTTCCAAAGAAAGTCTATTTATTTCATTAGTTGCCATGGATAACACTTGGTTGTGTACTTCTTTAGAGCCAAAAGAAGCAGAACTGCATAAATAAAGGGACTGGAATTCAGAGTACTTTCCAAACAGATGTAACAGGCATCTCCATAGTTGTTCAATTAGTGGTACTTGGTTGGATAACTAAGCTAAACTCAGCCCTCTTGAATCCTCCATGACTTATAAATCAGCTCAGTGACTTGTGGGCAGAGTGAGAAGATGTGAAAGGAACTCCAGTACTAACAAATAAGCAGGATGATAATCCACAGCTACAGGTTAACACAACAGAGAGAAGGAAGACAGATTCATCCTAAGGCTGTGTGAATAGAGAGGAAGGATTGTTTTCAGAGAAAAAGGTAGACTTGAAAGATTTAATCTCAACAAGAACAAGCCACCTGTTCTGTCATGTGCATTTCCTCACCTTTTCTTTTACTGCCTGCCTTATGAGAGGGGAAGATCATGTCTTCATGAGGCAGGAGATTCAGTTCTGCTCTCGGGGGGAGGGGTTTCAGAAAGAGAGTCCCTTCACAGAGTGAGAAATCTCCCTTGCAATTTTCAAGCTCATTTGAACTTGAGAATCTGCTCATTTGACTTCAATAGGACAACTCTTCAGTAGGACACGGTTGGCTAGGCTGGATGCTCAGCGAAAGAACCACTGTCTGCAACCACCTGTCAGCTGCCAGTCCATTTTGTTCACATTCAGCTCTTTGAGGATAGATCCCTGCTTCTGCATCTGTACAGCCCTGAGCACATTCTGTCCTGCTTAAAATGTGAAGCTTACATACACTCTCCAAAACAAATTAATTTTTTGAAACATTGCAATAACTGCAGTAGTAAACACTCAAGCAAAGAAATCCCTGCCAGGTTAACCCTGAGCCCTGGATTTGTCCAGAGTATAATATAAGCAGATATTTTGCACATTACTGGGATTTTTAAAGGAAATAATTATGGTGCAACAGATAACAAACTGCTTTTTTTAACTTGCTCTTTGCTTCCTGTTGTGTGCCCCTGCTCCCATATAGTAGATATCCAAAACATCAAAACACAATTTCATTTTATTTTTCAGAGTTCATTTACTTACACGTAAAGTCTTTTGTTACAAAGAACAAAGCACATGTGTCTAACAGTTTGACCCTTCCTTCATCATTCCCTAGGGGCTGCAATTAAACTTGCATTTAAGTAGTCATTTGGTGTGGGGGATACTAGGCTAAAACAGTTTGAATTGCTGGTTTTCCTAAGGCCCCCAGCTGCTCTATCTAGAGCACCCACTAACACTTCTGATCACACTGGAAAGACTTCGTTAATACTGGGTGTGCTTGGGAGGACTGATTATTTAGATAGAAGAAATGAAAATAGAGAAAGCATTCTTTTTATGGAAAGGCACTGACTGCAAAGGACAACTGGAGTGTGTATTATGTGTCTATCCATTTCTTGCCCATCTTTTTTTTTTTTTTTTTCTGCCATGGGAATACATCAAAATTTTGGCTTCCTGTGAATAAGGCACTTATTCATGACTTAGGAACTTGTAAATTCCATATGTGATTGTGTTAAAAAGTCCTTATGTTTCCCATGCTCATACTCGATTTTTACATGTGCCAGCACGTTCTCCTCTCCTCCTGAACCACTGTACACCCAAAGAAATGGAAAATTTGGTTTTCTGACTGGATTTGTGCAACAGATTCTGAAAAAAAAAAAAAAGGCTGATTGATAGGAATAGAAGGGTCATAAAGTCCCTTGTTTCCACCTATACCGTCTTTTATCTCCTAGTCTTCCACATTTTGGAAGAAACAATAGTCATATTTATTCCTGAATGATTTTGGAGTGGTTCCCTGTCCCTCCTCCCCCCAGTTTGGTTGGTTTTCTTCCACTTCTCATTCATTTCCTTGAAAGCATTCACACCCGAGGAGCTTCATCTAGTCGCTTGTGGTTGCCAACCAAATTTCTTCGGAGGGCACTAAGCCTAAAGCTGTGCTCAGCACCAAAGTGGTTCTCGAGTTACAACCAGAAGGAGGGCTGCACCATCAGCCGGTCTTCCAGTGAGCAGCTAATGCCTCCCTTTCAGAAAGTTTTACATCACATCTGCAGTGGAGACATTCAACCCAGAGGTCTAAACTCTATTTAATTAAAAATAAATCCTGAACCACATGAAATAGAGTTGTGAGGAGCCTAAGCACGTATTGGTCCGGTTTACAAGATCTGTTTCTTTTGCACTGAATTGCAGGCTAATGTATTGTATATACTACGTGTACTGTCTGCCAAGTCTGCAGCTTCCCTTTCAGTTGAATCATCAAGAATGTCTGTCCTCTCTAAGGCTATTTCCACAAAGTATATAGAAAGCTTGAGACTTCAGTCTCTATAGGCTCACAGTTTCTGGCTGAATGAAAGGCTGGTATTTTCTTACAAGCTGCATTTCCTCAGAAAACCAGCTAAAACTCATGGCACTCTTTAGAAATAAATTCACGTCTGCATAGTAACATCAAAAACAGTTCTCCATAATTATGTCAAAATGTTTTTGCACTAAGACATTGCAGTTGTCAGCTCATATGTTTCCACCAAATGTGCACTCTATGACAACTGAAAATCTGAATTTGGAACTTCCTAAACTTTTTGGGCAGGCACAGTGATTTGACTCTTGTATGTGCATTCCTTGACAGCTTTAATCAAAACTCAATCGATTCCCACCTCACCAACTTTAGAAAGAGATTTAAATCCAGTACCAGATTTGGATCTGAATGTCTTGCCTTGGGGGCTCATTTCTGTTATCAATTAGTAGTTGCTCTTGTGAGTTAGGGAAAGGCAGTAGCATATAGGCTGTTGTGTAGAGATGTACATAATGTAGCTTTAAATTTCATTGGGAAACTAAACAAAACCTCTGGCCTTAGGGCTGCATGTTCAAATACTACAGTCCCATAGTGCATTACACCAGTCAACACTTCTTTTCAAATACCACCCGCATAACAATTAACCTCACTTCAACCTTGAGGTCTCTGATTAGTGATGGCCTATTGTTTAAGTTCCATTAACATAGCCCCTGTGTTGCCCTATTCTCACTCAAATGGACTAATCAAATCAGTCACCAAGGACTTAAGCTCAGAGTCCAACTTCTTTAGTAAGCAGCGATTTTCAGTTTAAGTAGAATGGTGGATGTCATCAACACAGTCACAATTAGTATAGCTCTGGCATGGAAAACATTCTTAATGATCTCAAGTTTGTGAAATATCAAGGGCCTCAGCAACTTGCAATATGAGAATTTCTACGTATACCAGAAAAATTACAATATCAATAGAGTGGTCAATGCATTACCTTGTGCCAGACTACTCTCTGAAAGAACCTCAGTCAGATTCCATTTAATTTCAAGAAGTAAATGCTGTTTTGAACTAGTAGAAATAAAAACATGTTACAGCATTTTGAAAATGTTATTTTTCACTACCCACACCATGTTTCTTATGTAAAAAGGAAAGCATTGTTTATTTTTCCAAATCTAGTTACAAAGTTGTTATTCTTGACATTCTTCTTACTTGGATTGCACGACTATGTTTTCGTTTCCATTAGTTGATACTTGCTGTTTCAATCATTTATACATAAAAATGGTCTGGTATCATTTCTTTGGATTATTTTTAACATTGGCTTCTGTTTCTAACAAGGCAATGTTAAAGGCAATGTTAAAGGCAATTCTGAGATGATACAGTGGAAAATTCATGGAAAATATGAGTTGAACTTCACCAGTAGAATTTAGGGCCAAATCTTCAAAGGGGCAATATGCACGTGATGAGAGTTACTGCCCACTTATCGGCATAGATACCCACTGTGCACAGGCAAGAAATCCTTTTATTTTTGTCCACATGCAGTTACTGCATGAGCGGCATGTGCATTTGCCACCTATTCAGATCTTGCTTTCCTTTGAACATGCAGTAAAAAATCAAAGTGGGAAGCCACTGACCATTGAACAGGACGCTGAGGACACTGAGGATTTTCAAAACGGAGCCTTTGTGGCAGATAAGAATTTGCTGTGATTGTAACTGGTAATTCCTACCTAATGGAAAAGAACTTTTTTTTTTTCTTTTTTTTTGTGTTGTCTTGTTTTCTTGCCAAACTGCATCCGCTTTCTCAGTCAAATACTTTATCAGACCATGGCAGAATCATATTCTCTCTTCTCCTCAGAATATGATGAAATTTCTAGATAATGTTCACATGTAGGTTTCCTTTTATGATAAGCTAGAACATTGTGCACAGAATAAACATTGCCAGATGCATTAAATGTTTTATTTCTCTGCTTCAGAGAATGAAATTTGGCAGAAACATTCCCTAATTTAAATCCAGCTTTTGTCTGCCTCATTGCTTTACACACCATGTAGTGAAAGAACTGGCTTCACACTGCTCCCACACCACCAGTCCATCTGACTGACAATAGATCCAATTTACATTACATGGGAGGCCATGTGAGCAGTCCATTTTGCTCCTCCATCTCCACCGACAGCTGGAACTGGACTTGGAGTAAATGCCAAGGGAATTTGCATGATAGTCCATTTGGAGCACATATGCTATAAATTCACCATTGCTGCAGAATGGCAATCCATAGGCCTCGTCTACACAGAAGTTACATGAATTTAAATTAAAACCAATTTAGTCTAAACCCAAATGAACTTCTGTGTGAACATTTGTAGTTGTTTAACATCATCTCACTTCAGTTTATCCAGCATGGGTGACATTCCCCAACAGACAGTTAATGAAATGCAAGAGAAGTGTAGACATTCCCAAGCGGTCTCCATCTTTAATTAAAGTCACTTTAAATCCCACCTTTAGCTCCTTTGTTGACAGGGGCTCTGCCGAATCAGTTGGGGTTATTCATTCATACCTGTCATTCAGAATCGGGGTGGATTCTCCTGCAGTCCTTCTCTTCTTGCTTGTGTTACCCACAGTCAATCATTGCCTCCTCTCTGGAGGATGCCAGAAGTGGCATCATACATCACCCAGTGCTGGGTCAGGTTTGATCCTTCCAGCCCCACCAGTGAAGGCACTGGGGCAGTAGTTTCTGGAGTGGCAAAAGCTACACACATTCTCCAGCCATTGTTTTGGTGATGTTACCCCTGGGCACTGACCTCCCGCCTCCACTGCCCCCTGTTGCTCTTTTGTTCAAGAAGAAACTTGTCATTTAGAGGCTGATTATTAGTTTTCTTTTCTCTCTCCCCCCTCCCCCACCCTCAAGTCTCCCTTTAACTGGATCATCACCAGTTTTAGAAGAGTTGCCCCTTTCTAAAGAAAACAGAATAAACAGTCTCTTCCCAGTCCCTGCCAGAGTGCTCTTCTTTTCACCACCATCCATTTTCTCCCTAACAAAATGAAAGGCAAGGGAGAAAAAGACAGCTTCTTCCCTCTCCCCACAATGAAACAACAAAGAGCACAAACAAAATTAAAATTAGGCATTTAAGCTGATTTTCACCACTTAACTTTTGACATGTTTTTGCAAGTTGCCTTCAAGTCCCCTCTGAAGATTCAGCCAATGAAAACCGCTATCAGCTGGTGTTTCTAACCCTTTTTATATAACTTCTGTGAAACAGCCTAGGTACTGTTTGGAGTGGCAAAAGTACCTTTCTGCTAATGTGGAATTCAGAGTCTATGACAGAACAAAGTATCTGTCCCTTTGGGGAGAAATCAAGGATGAAATGCATAATTTTTCAACTTCACGTAACTTTGAAAATATTTGGGCTCTTACACATCCAAACTCACTCTGCAAAAGGATCTCCAGGTGGGTGATTTATTACAAGTTAAAGCTGTAGCCCAGAAGTTCTGTTCTATTTTATGCCCACATAGCATCAGCTCAGCTTCATTGTCTTGCTTTGAGAAGTAATAGTTTTTCTTTCCAGAAATATATTCTTTGTCCAGTAAGTCTGCATCATATTCATCATCTGAAACATATTGGGAGTGCTGCACGGGGCTGAGCTTGCAGCTGCTCCCAATCATAACTGATGCACTCAGAGCAGACCTGCAAAATACTCAGCAGGCAATGGTGGGACTCCCTGCCCCAGCACCACTTCTCCTTCCTGTGGTTGCACCCACGCTCCAGAGACTACATCACTCTCCACTTCATTCCCAGATATAATTCAAAAAGGCATTTTTGATCCACAAAGACATTCACAGTTTAAGAGTTTGTATTTCTTTGAGAGTACTTCTCTGTTTCAACATCATGTTTCACCTGGCAGCCACGACTAGCTGCCGTTGCATGAGATGAATGGCAATGTTGACTCAGTAAAATACACCAGTTTGCCAAATGACAGGCCATTCTCAGTGGATATACAGCAATAGAAGGATGGGTAGTGCCTCGTTTCATACAGGAGAAAAGAAAGAAGGGCTTCTTTTAATTTGAAAAAATTATGTCCATATTTTTGGAAAAATGTCAAGAACTGGAACCACTCCCCTGCAAATATTCTGCAGTAGAATTGCTAATAATTGTCTATGATTGTGCCCATATTTGTATTGTGGGTTACACCAGCAGTAATATCTTTCCATTAGAAGATGTTAGGTGCTTTAATGGTCTCACTTAGATTTGGAAAATCTAGAATTAAAAAAAAATCACATGCACATGAAAATGTTACCACCATAGGAAATCACGCAAATAGAACACTGACTGCTGGAAGCAGAAAAGTAGAATTTCATTTAATAAAGGAATTACATTAATACAGCAAAAGGAAAGCAAATGGTATGTGCTAGGCAGGTGGCTGCACATTTCTTCACTAAGGCCTGTTCCCTAGGTCCAGAAGAAACCTTCTGCTCTGGCCTATGCAGATGTCATGAGATGAGAGTCCACCTTTATAGCTTTGCAATCAGTCGTCTTCTCCTGGGATTTATCTCTGTTTTTTCAGCTGTCTTCATGGTACACTGAAGAGTTTCCTCCTTCTGTGTAACCCCCAGTGCCTGTTGCCTCCAACCAATAGTCTCTTTGCCTTTTGGAGGAGCACTCAGGCCTCTCCCACTTTCCCACCTTCTTGCCCCCTCATATCGAGGTATCTCACCTTTATTTGTTGATGTGGCAGTCATCCAAGGATTCTGTTTAAACTAAGAGAAAACTATTTTTCTTCAATTTAACCAAATTAAGTGTTGAGCTTAAATTAATAGGCTGAGTTATACTATACACAATATTGTCAATGGGTGTGATTTTTCTGCATATCAAGAAATATCCTGTGGTTTCCCTGCAGGTGAAAGGTCTTCATCTCTCCATCTTCTCAATATAAAAGGAAATGTTTAACCCTTATGCCTGTAAGGAAAAGGTTGAGTAGAGCACTTAAGATCTTTTCAGAAACAGAGGATAAATAGAAAATCAGTAGCTTTCTCTAATTCATTTTTTTTTAAAGGAAAAGCTTTTTAAAACAAAATTTTATGCTTGATGTGGTGGTAACAAGTTGTCATATGACTTCTGTTGGGTTTATGTTTGGAATTGTCCAAACTGCCCTGTGTAGGTTACGGTTTAACCTCCCGTGTTGCATAATAAGCTGTGCCCATTGCAATAGTTTCAGTTGCATTAAGCCATTTCAGGAAAGATAACTGAAATGAGGAAAACACCATTTTTCCTCGCTCAGATGAAACTTGAGTGGAAAGGGATAGCAAAACCATCAGCACTACACAGAGCAGGAGGATAGGAAACAGTCTGCTCCACTGCTCCCGGCTTTCTGAGTCTAGGGACCTGAGAGATGCCCCAGGCTCCTCAGCAGCAGTTGCTAAGGAAACATTTTAGGGAACATTTTTCATAAATTCATAGTAATCTCCATTTCTCAAATGTCAAGGCTAATGACTCACCCTTTGATTGCAAATGGGATTTACTACCACAGAATTGCTGGCAGCCTTCAAAGCTAAATTGTATTTGTCAGCATTTGAAGACTTTTAGTACGTTGGTTACCACCGCTCCCCTTGAGTGAGCAGAAAATGTAGATACATGAATATCTGGCAGAATTCCCTCAGAAATATTTCAACCCTTTCCTAAGTTTTCACATAGGAAAGCAGATGGGAACTGGTATCTGCAGGGCCTCTCCAGCAGGGAATCCCAGAAGCAGAACCTTGCCTCTTTAGGGGTTTCTGGACCAAGGTGCCACCAGGCACTCCTGGGGAACACACACCCTGGCAGCAAGGAGGTGGGACCTGCCTAAATCTGTCTCTGTGGATGAGCAGTGGAGGCACACACCTTGCCTTTTTCCCCCAGAGGTCAGTTCTTGAAGGTAGCTGGATATGTCCATGGATTTTGTGCAAGTCACACACTAATCACTGTCCTTGTTTTTCCTCTGATTAATCACTATGCAAGTCTAATAAAACAATTCTACCGCTCACACATTTGGGATATCACCTGAAACCAGACCAAGAATCTGATACCGCATTACTCTGTGCCTTCATAGTCCTTTGTTCTGACAAGTACGAAGTTTGCAAATGCACCCTGAGACTTCCTTCTTCAAAGTATTTGACAAGGTATCAACAAACCCAGACTTCAATGATTGTGTCTATTGCTTTGAAGGCAATACATATTTAGAGCAAGATTTTCTCTCAGGTAACACAGACCTCACTGTAGGTAGAACTGTTTCCAAGTTAAAAGCTTGTAGGCCAGAATACAATTTAAAGAGTGGATAATTTAGCACTTAGTGCTTTAAAAAGTCATAAAAGGACCTGAAAGAAATACAGACATAACAGCAAAGTCTCTATAAATTATTTTTTCAAAACACTTCCTATTTATATAAATGCATATTATAAATCCATTTGAACATTGGTTCATACTTTATTTACTACATTTCCATTTAATATAAAAGTTACAAATAAAAAGTATTTTAAATGGATTCATGTTATAAATCACCGTGACTCATGGAAATTGTTTCTCCCTGGAGTTGCCAGTCATTGGGATGTGAAGGATATCACTGATCAGACCAAAATTTTGTTTTTCTTAGCCTTGCATTGCCAGGTGAAAAGTTTCATGAGACAAACGCAGTATGCACCCATTTAGGAATATGTACTTAAAACATGTAAATGCCGGCAGAGGAACAGTTGTACATTATTTTGAAGTGTTACTTGATCACTTTGAACATTATTGTCAAAAACAGGCAGATGGAGAAAACACTCATCCAACTTTTGCTTTCTCTCTCTGGGGAAAATGTGTCCCTCAGCTACACTTTATACCAGTCTGCCTAGGAACAATTTTGCTTCTCCTGTCTAGCTACAGGATTCAACAGTGTAGATTTGCTCATTTGTCAGCTGGTGAATCCCGCCAAATTGCCAGAATATACATGTCTATCCCAGGACTATGTGCTGGGAGAAGACTCCACTCTAGAACTTTTTTGCTTAGAATGAGTCAGGAATCACTGCCTCTGAGATCCAAACAGTGTTTTTTCTAAGGCAACTTTTCTTTTTCCAGGGACTAGCTTCTAATTTTATACTGTCTCATAGAATTTTGTTTTTACCAATACTGTAAAATGAAGTACTGTAAGTGTAGAGGTGGTTTTAGGCAATTCCTCCCTTCCTTAGTTTCCAATTGGCCCTATCTAAAATAATAGTTAAAAGAAAAAATGCACTCAAAAATACGCTTAGAAAATAAACCTGAAATCAAAGCCCACTCTATGTAGTATTTCCTCTTTCTGTAACCAAAATGCTTGCTTAGTTATTACATAGTTTAACAAAAAACAGATAGCAAATTATCTTAGCCACACTGAGTCTTTTTATTCACCTAATGATTATCTACGTCATTTTCTGATAAAAAAAAAAAAAAAAAGAAATTCCAATCTACCCAGGAGTATCTGACTTCTTTTCATTTCAGATTCATCAATACTTTCTACACCTGTATGCTTTATTTCATGTGAAGTAAACTGCCATGTGTACTGTACCATGGCTGGCTTTGAAACACCCAGGCTGCTCCTTTACTTGTACCTTCACACTTAGAAACAACTGCATAATTTGCATGGGGCCATAGTACATGTGAGTGTGTTTAACCTTTTAAAAGAATGGGGGTTTTGGTTCTACTGGAAAATGGAGATATTGTCTCTGGGAGTTTATGACCAATTTTATTTCCAAATAGCAGATGTGAAATCCTGAAGACTTTGAAACATTCTGTAATTCAAACGAAGTTTTATTGTTTCTAGAAACTCAACAACCATTAGAAAATCATCTAGGTAGACTAACACTTTGCTATCCTGCTTCTTAGAGCACTAATGACCTGATCTACCAGCACAGTAGACATTCCTAAAGCTCCCTGTTCAGCTGAAGTAGGGAATTTCCTCTAATTTTGGCAAACGATATGCTGAGAGAAATAACTCGCTACATAACCATAAATCTGCTTTGTAAATCTTGCACTTTTTGGGAAGCTTATTGCTAAAAGTTTTGCTTCAGAAGCACATTTAAGGGGTTTAGATTTAATAAGGTTAAAAACCATCTGAGCATTTTGAGACTACAAAGAAATAATATATCTGTAGTGTCCCTTGCGATAGATTAGAGACAGGACTTGGTTGCAGTAATGAATATAAATGGGATTCTTTATTAAAGCCACTGGACACAGGCAGGACTGTAGCTCTCTGCTCTCCAGCTCCCAGGCTAACTGCACACAACCTAGGCTTCTAATAGCACCACACAGGTCTGTCCTAAATCCTGGCCTAGATTTCGCAGTTTTGGAAGGGATTGCTAAAATCTGTGAAATCTAGCTGCTTAAACTATTCACCAGTGGGAACAACTTCCAGAGCATTGCCTGCCAAGGCTTGCACAATCCTTACATTTGCATGCATGTGAATTAAACAATGAAAAAAATGGAGATTCTGCAACTGGGAATAGAAATATCCTCCACGCAAAAATCTTTCTTTTCCATGCAAATTTGAGAATAAAAAGAGATCTGGGACTTGGAAGCCCAGATACTTAATTTTTTTATGCCATTTTAACTACAAAACTAACTGGAACAATAAACATAAAGACACAGTGGAGAGAGGCAGTCACCTCTTTTTATGCCAGTCAGCACTACAGTTTTATTCCAGGTGTTTTTTTTTTTTTTCCATGGGGGCTGGACAGGGGAGTTAATGAATGTTTATGGTCTTTCTATTGAGCCCAGAGCAGGCTCAAGGCATAGATAACGTAGTTAATGTCTGATGATATGCTCTGCTTAGGCCACGGGAGAAAGGAACCCTGAGAAGCCCATTCCTATGGATGCAACCCTTTGTTCTTCCTTTCACTGCAAGGACTTGTAGCCCACTGCCTGGCAGGCAGAAGGAGCAGAAACGTGCCCCCCTTGCAGTTTAGTTGCTCTCATCCTCACAGCCCAAGGTGCACAGAGGTATGTGCAGGGGCTGCAGTGTAGAGCGAGGACAGCCCCTTGGTAGAAGGGAGGTAGTGGTGGAGGATGTTGGTCTGGAAAGGGGTAGACTGGGGGGTAGAGACTCTCCTCTGTCATTGACCCCTCCTCAAATCTCACCAGCTCCTTATGACCTTCATGTTCCCTCTCTGCAGTCCCCAAACTGCCACAAAGTCACCTCCACTGCCAGCCAGCTGGCCTGCCCCAGCCCCGAACACCCACCCTCAAGGCAGAGGCCACCAGTTCTCCTGCTCTGGCTGCACAGACATAGCCCACACCCCCACACACCAGGGGCTCGGCCACTGTGGAGACACTAAACTTGGAGATGTGAATCTCCTTGAAACATGTTCAGGATGCTATTATCAGACCTTAGCATTAAGGAAGGTTTTAGCCAAGGAGCAACAAACACAGTGCCTTTTCCTCATTTTTTGAGGAGGGAGGGAGGTGGTTTTCCCTGCTCTCACTCTCAAATTCAGATTATCCACCTGGCCTGAGGAATATCAGCCAGAAGCTCCAAGATCTCTCCATGGAAAAGGGACTGCTAAACTCAAATGTTCACCTCAGCTTCAGAAACTTTTCCAAAAAGGACTGTGGCAGATTTTCGGGCTCTGGCACAATTTCGTTCAAGAGCATTATGTCCTCCCTTGTGCCTGCACACATACAATCTCAACCACACACCTTCCTGGGACAAAACTCTAGAGCCCTCCTCAGCAGGGGACTTATCTGAATAAGCAGGAGAGTGCATTGTAAGTGTGGGATCTCAGGATATCAAGAGGTGAAAGGGTGACACTGCTTTCTGGTTTGAAGAGCTAGCTTGAGGAAAGCCTATGATCACATCAGTGAGCCACATGTGCCAAGAGCGTATTGCACATGTTAATACATTAAACATATGTGGTTCTTATTTCCTATGTTAAAGGAATACAGTGTGCAAGCATCAGGGTGCATCGTTATTTCAAATGCATGGTAAATGTGGGTTAAGGGCAATTCAAGATTCCCATGGTCTGATGACTATGAATACCTGCAACATCCAACTTTGCTTTTAAAGCTTCCCCCACCTTTAAAATGTCTGCCTTGCAACACTGGTGTGAGACGGGTTCATGTTAAAGGCTCATGGAAATGACCAGGGCAACAGGAACAATAACAGCACCCTTTTAGGAAAACACAGGAAATCTTTTCAGCCAGATGTACTACAGCACTGGGGCCACCATGAAAGTCTTGCTGTTAAAGAAACCTCACAACAGCTTCTATGCAAAAGCCAAAGGGGATCATCACGTCTCCTAACACTTCGTCTTGCATTAGAAATAATTCATGCTGAAGGAAGAAAAAAAAGCCAATAAAATGTTCAAACTTCATTCCTTTATTGGCTTTTTGAGGCCTTATGTTATTAATAAGAATTTACAACCTTATTTATGGTGTAAGGTTTTAGCATGGACTATGCTTTTATACAATTTGAATTTTTAAAATCCTTGGGGCATCTTGAATTTAACAAAATCCTTTAAGAATTAATAGACTTTTGTCCGAGGTCAGATTTTTTAAAAATGATCTCTAAACTGGACCTTCATATTTTTGAGTGGGAGGAAGTAGGGTCTCCTAGGCCCCTTATGATTGGGGGATTTGAGTATGAAAATGTGGGGTTTGCATGTTACAAGCATTGCTCATGACAGGGTGCAGGTGCAGAGCAAAGGGCCAGATTCAGCTTGCATCCACCTTCAAACAGATTTCCTGATTTGCTGGCTCTGTGAAAGGACTTTAAAAAGCCAAAGGGGGGGTGGGGGGGGAGGGATGTAGCCATGCTTTGAGGGATTAATATTCACAAAATAGTGACATAATCACATTCTTACTTATCTGACAGAGAGATGAAGACAATGGTCCTTAAAGCAGTGTATGTGGTGGACAACATTCAGAAGCCTTCTCTTACTTGTACAGTGCTGACTATTGGGAGGGTTATCCTACCCAAAAAAAAAAAAAAAAAAAAAAAATCAGCCCAAACCAAAGGCTCCTAAATTAGAGAGTACACTTAAAAATGTTGGCCAGAGGCTTCTGATTTGTATGTTCCCGTCTCCCCCTCCCTCTCTCTCTTTCCTCTCCAGTACTAGTGCTGTATTGAGTTGGAAATGTATAAATGTTACATGTAAGATGCAGCCTTACTGTTGCATCTTTATTCAACATCAACTTCCAGATGGGAACTATTTTTCATGGTTCATAAAGCCAAATCCAGCTGCTACATTTGGACCTACATAAGGAATCCACATTTTATTGCCTTAGCAGTACATATAAAACAATTGCTGTTGTTTCTTTAGCACTGGTGCACCTCTCATTTCTCAATACATTTCAAATATTTTAATTTTTAAAACTGTATTTTTTAGTTGTTCATTTAGCTGTGCACCATAGCAAGATTCTGCTTTTACTTTTTCCAATATCTAACGTAACTGAAAGAAAAACGATCGTGGACAAATAGTATTAAAAATAGCACCTATATATTCAGTTACTTACTAAGAGTGTTCAGACAATTTCCTATGTAAACCACAATGATATTAAATACTTCTGGAATCTCAGCTTTATTAAGAGACAGGAAGTGCAAACTCAGGAGCCTTATCCCTCCCCCTCAGCTAATCTGACTCTTTGATAGTCATGTGTTAGGAATAACCATGGAGTTTCTCCTAACACAAAATATTCCCACAGCTAAGAGAAAATTAACCCCTGAAAAACCTCAAAAGAGAGAGTGGAGTCCATGTGTTCAGAGAGGGAGAAAAAATAAACATTAGGAGGAAGTTTAGACCAGCAGCGAGTCTACACAACACCGCCAGCTATTCTGTGCAGGCATAATTCATTTGCATTTTAGATGGTATTGTCAGTGCAACTACAGCACATCCATTGCGAAGGAGAATTATCCAGCGTGGCAAAATTAGCCATCTTTGTGGCTCTCTCACTCACCATAGAGGGGAACCACTCTGCAGTCACTTGGTCATGTGTGCTGGGGATATTTCTCCTCCACTGTCAACTAGCAGATGTCAGGCTGCTTGCTAGAAAGTGAACAAATCCCCACAAAAAGCACCGAGGTGGGACAGAGAGAGTTAACACACGAGTATGACAGGGAAGCAAGTTTGCTGTGAATTGGGAAGCACAAACTATAGTAATCCCCACCCTGCTGAGTGGCTTCCCCAGAGGTCTGATACTGTGCCAAAGCCTCTTACGCATACTGAGACAAAGCTTATTTCAAGCCGAATTCAGCTCCTGAAGCCACCATACTGCTTCCTGACAGCCTCCAATTGCACTGCCTCTGTATTTGTGTTTCCTGCTGTTTATATTTACTTGTTCCCAGAGCCACAACAGCTACAAAAACAAATAGTTGCTATTTGCAGGGCTCTGTATCAACACAGGTAAAGTGCTTTGCTTCCCTTTTAGTTTTACAGAGACTGTGCAAATAGGCTTTTAATACCTCAGAGAGATTAATTTGGTAATTATAAACCAGTTTAGGAACACATGCTAAACAATTGGTCATATAATCAGCACCCTTGTTTCGGAGTATTAGGCTCAGGCAAAAGGTTTTTAAACTGTAAGGGCTCCACAAACACTCCCTCAATTATACTGCTATTATTTCTTTGTTCCTCTGAGACACAAGCTCAAAATATTACTTTTTTTTTATTTGTCATGTCCTTATGAATACTTTCTGGATCTGTGCTTCTGTCTCTTTGCCTCCTATACTGCTATTGTGATGGTGTCTGATTTGAATGATGGAGATCTTGTTTGATACACTTATTTTAAGGATCAGCTTAAGGAACCCTAAGAGCCATCAGTTCTCTTAATTAACTGCAGAGAGATGACTAATGCTATAAATATGGAATTGATCAGGAAAAAAATACATTACATATGACTTAATATGAGTTGTTCGACCAATATTTAAGACATTAAATATGATAAATCTGGTCCTGGGTAAAATGTTCATAACTACCCAAGTGATTTATGCACCTCAGAAAATTCCTACTACAAGACACCAAGGCTGTTAGGATTCTAACTGGAGTTGAGTAGTGCTTTTCAGGTAAAAAAGTGCTTTTTCAAAATAAAAACTTCTCAAGGAATAGGTCCATTTCAGCAGTACTGCACTTTGTAAACCAAACAGAGCAGAGAAATTTCAAAGCATTTCTTTCTAGCCTTATCTGAAAAGAATGTTTCCATTTCAAAATATTTCCATTTAAAACTCATTTTGTTTCATGCACATTGATTTTGTCTTAAATAGTGTGAAAGTGTAATTTATCAGGAAATTTTAAAAACTACAGTTTGTTTTGATGCAGACCAGAAGATGGGCCTCTAAGCCTTTCTTTTCAGGAGTACCCATGGCAAACGTTCCCCCCTGCTGAAAAAGAAGCAAAGAAAAGCAGAGCAAAATATCAGGCAGGGGTCAGTTAAGTCTGTAACTATCCCACCAAATGTCCTCTCTTGAAAACTAAAGTCCAGCAGCAGTGTGGTCCAGAAAACTCCATGAACTTCCAGCATGCTGCCACTACTGCCTTCGCACTTCCTAAAATACCTGCCTGGGTTTTGTTTCCTGACTATCAAACAAAATGCAACATGGGCATAAGCAGGAGAGCAGCTAACCTCCATACCCAGCTTTTGTGACTCCCATTTGTTACCTAAAAATCACGCCTGAAGAGCTTTGTGTGGCAGCAAGAGGTGGCTGCCCTCCCTGATGTACTGCAGTAGCTCCAGGATTTTGCAAAAATACTTTGTTTGCATTTGCTGTGATGGTTGGCATGGTCCACAGGGACTATAAGAGGTGAGGAAGGCAGGCAGAAGGAGGGCATGAGCCAGCCTGCCAGGGCACAGTCACAGATTAAGGGCTGCTGTTGGAGGTTGTTTGGAGTTGTCCCCCATCCTTCGATATCTGTCATATCACAAATTGAATTAAAAGCTGAAGCAACAAATCCAGTGACACAGTAATGCCACTGACTTTTATAGACATCTTGAAACCACTACTTTTAGAGCTCAAATGTGCAGCATCACAGACAGTAAATTTTTTAATTTTTTTTTTTTTTTTTATACTACA
>NW_008592455.1:23639-74209 GCF_000691845.1 Merops nubicus
ATAATAGCTAGCCTCACAAATCTTCCACTCTGCCCTTCCCCCAGTCCCTGAGGATGAAAGTTATGGAAATAACATCTCCTGAGACCTTTTCTCAAGACCTCTGTGCCTTGGTCCACAAGAAATGCAATGCCAGATCCACCTACACCCGACAAGTGAAACATCCTGTAGGACAGTTTTTGTAGACATTGGATAAACAGAAATGTCACTGCATTCACGTACAGAGTGTGGATCCACACACAGAGCGCTAGCCTCCATCCTCAAGGAGATTGCCTGAGCTCTGCATGGCCTCAGCTCTGCATTTGCTTTTCCCTCAGGATTACTCACCACCCAAGGCAGGGTGGGAAGATCTCTCAGAGATCAGCCTCCCTCTGGAGAGCCACACATGGTTCTGTGGCTCTCAGAGCCTGGCCACAACCAGCTTGCTCACTGCTGCAGCCTCGGTGAGGGCAGAGCATGCAGAGAGGCCACCAGGAAAGCCTCACTGCTTGGCTGCTTCTGGGATGGAGACAAAATGGGCTGAGCCTCTGTCTCTGCCCAGAGCTGCTACTCACGTGCAGCACACAACTGTTAGAAGGGACCACAATGGTGCCCAACAGCTTCAGAGGCAGTGGCACCCCCCCACTAATTGGCATGAAGCAAAAATAAGGAAATCTGATAAATTTTCCAGTCTCAGACTGTAACGTGATAGATCTCCTGAGAGCCTGGGAGAGGCATATGTGCTGGCTGGTGGCATGAGCCACAGATGGATTTGAAGGAGAAGAGAGGGCTCAAAAGAGGGAAGTGGCTGAGCACACAAGGGAAACTACAAATCATCAGCTCTCCTGAGCTCCTAGCTGGGGCACATGATGATTGTAAATGGATGGTATGTTAGAGTGTATCACAAGCTAGACATTGCAGAGGGGGCAGTTAAACACCCAAAATCTATCTAAACTTCATATTCAAATAGCCTGAATATAGGCACTTAAGAGAGCAAGACTATCTTCAGAAAACTACAGAAGTACAGCTCCTGGGGCTTGCTGACATCTCAGCAGCCAGCACACTCCGAGCAGAAAGCCATCTGTTATAGACTGCTCTCTACCAGTGGGTCCCTGTCTCTGTGACCTCCACACCATGGGAGAGGGGACATCCAGAGGGGACAAGCAGCAGCAGCAAGGTGCCACAGAGGCAGTGGTACAGTGCAATTTCAGTGATCCCTGAAATCAAGGTGCTGAAGATTTGATTTTCCTTTGCATCCTCAGGCTTGTTATAATTTCAGGGGTGAGACCAATTTAATTTTTATAGAGATGTGTAATCCACCATTTCAACACACTAATTGAAATAGGCTGACATGCAGCTATGTGCCTTACGAGTCTTCCAAATCACATGTCTTGGCACTTCCCACTAGAGGCTAAATGACATAACTGGAAACTATACCAGATCCTCCTCTGTTTTACCAGATCTGCTTCTACATTATTATTTTGATTTCTGGCATTACCAACAAACATCCAACAACAGAAGTCATTTGGAGAAAACAATAGAAAGCAGAGCTGAAAAATATATTAAGTGGTCAAGAATCAACTGTACCTATGCGATTTTTGGCAGACACTTACTTAACTAGTTTTTGAAGTCCTTCAGCAGTAGAAATAAATTAATTCCCAATGCAATCTGATCTGTTCTGTAACTGTGACTTTTATAATGGTTAACCTTAATTTGTCATGGAGTAATTTCAGTCTATATTTTCTTAGCAATTCAGACAAAAAATGTTAAACAATTAATTTCTTTCCTCTCTGCAGCAGCTTTTCACATGCTTGAAGACTGTTGTGATCCCTTAGTACACTGTACACAGCCCCTGTCCTTCCCATTTCACCGTTGGTTGTTCTGATCACTTGGCTCAGGATCTTCTTCGATCCACGTCCTTTTTGGAGAATAATGTCCAAAGCTTGCTCATACTGAGCAAACTAGAAGGACACATACACCTGTCTTCTGGGTTATGCCCATTAAAAAAAAAAAGAGAAAAAAATTTAAAAAACACCTTCTTAAATACATTTTTCTTTTTCTCAACATCCTTTTGTTGTAGGCTTAAGTACAGGTTGAACTTATCATAACTTCTCTATTATTTTCTTTAGAATCAAATATTTTGCTCTCCATTCTGCATTTCTGCAGCTGACTTTTCCTCTGTATATATAGTAAGTACCTTTTCCTTTTTCAGTCGTTTCTCCAATCAGATTTCCAGTTCCACTCTCCAACATACCTGCACCTTTCCTAAGCTCACGTTCTTTGTGGATATAATGAGCACAATTGATTCTTGGATCCAGGATGCTACTGACACTAATCAGTGAGACCAGACCACAGCATAGGATCCTTCATGGTGCAGATTTCTGTTTGGACAGTGTCTCATTGATAACTGATCTCCAAGTATAGTTTTCCAACAGGGGAAACACCCATCTGATGGCAGGTTTCATCAAGACTACTTTTCCTTAGCTTTGCTCACGAGCTACTCAAGAGAGGGTCCAAGGTAATTATAATTTTTCCTATAAGACAAGTGTTGATGAAACACGTCAATAGTGAAACAGCTTCAGAAGTATTACTTAAGGACAAGTTATCTGACCGTGTTACTGGACCAGTACTGCTGCTAAGAACATCAAAGCAAGTCCAAGTGGCATGAAACCATAGTCTGTACAGATCCTACAGAGCCTGTTTCAAACATGAAAACAAAGGCAATGAAGTAGGGCAAAGATGTCATCTGCCTAAAAGATGGAGGGACAGAAAACTAGAGCTCGTAAAGCAGAACTTACTGATACTCAGAACTTGAATTGTTCCGTTCCAGCTTTTCTCTTATTATTAATTTTACAAACTCAAAGTTTCTTCCTCAGGATGTGAACTTGTCATAGGTATTGTGACATGAATCTTCCTGTGGTTTCCAATACTGCATTCTTCCAATTTCTATCCCACCTTTCAAGGAAACTGATGACAGACTGAAATATGAGCCAAAGTTATTAATAACTTTCTACATATTTTTACAGAGATTTTACATTTGATTGGAGCTTCACAACACAACTACTAAAAGCACAAAGAGATTTATAATCTTTGCCTAACCTTGAGGTATATCTTTTTTAATGTCCATCTGTGTGATTAAGTATAAGAAAAGACAATAATTCCGTTAGGATAATTTTAAATTACACTTCTCAGAACACCAGCACTTGATAAACCATTGAGCCTATGTTTAAAGAGTACAGTTACAAAGAGGTAAACTAAAATGCATACATTGGGAAATAAATTAAAGTTCAATAATTAATGTGAATTGTAAAATTTTGTTTTACTCAATGAGAGCAATTACCATTAAAATTTTTGAGCATTCACTTAAGACATTAGCAATCTAACAGGCCTTTAAAACATCTATTTTGGTTGCTAGTTTAATTATCTTTTCAGCTGATACAGTCATTCATTTCACAAATTAAAAAAGAAGAGTTTACAGAAGGAAAAGCACAATAACATAGAAGAATTTCTTGGGTTGATCCCCTGCCAACAAATTTCACTTCATTGCTGAGGCTGCTAACCTCACAAAGTGCAGATACAGGATACCGGTTTCATTTATTGTATTTCTGAGGAGTCAACCATGAACTTCAGATCCATACGCTAATTTGATTTCTGTAGGGTCAGGCTACACAGTGCTCCTGTTCAGGCTTAAAGCTGTGCTAGGGAGACTTGCTTTAAGACATAGACAGAAAATGAAGACAAGAATCTAGCACAAGCTCTTGTTCAGGACATTAACTGTATCCATCCAGCTCCTGGATCATTTTCTTGGTGTTATAGAAGAAAAATTCTTTCTTCTTGGAAAGAATCAATATCACACTTATTCCTGTTTTCCAGCCTTTTGTCATATAACCTTTTTGTCTTCCTTTCTGTTTTGATCCACCCTTCCATGACAACCTCATTTACTTTGTCTGCTCAGAGGCACCATCATGCCTTGTCTCAAGTTCCTCTATATTTTCAGAATGACACAGTTTTTTTCCAAAAATTAATCCGATAGTATGTGCAAGGTATTATTGGTTATACCTTGTCAGTTTGATATGTGCTAGTACATGAAAAAGGCTCTCTATGAATTCATAGAAAACGAGAGCAAGTACAACACTATCTACATAATAGCTTTATGAATGGAAATAAAGGCCTTATTTTATCATAATGGTTCTTTAACCCTGCTTTCATCCATGATTTTAATTTCATTTGAGTTCTTCAGTATGACTTGCATTCCTACACATTTCTCACACTGTCAGGAAAGCCTTCTTTGCAAAGAGAAGTGCGTGTCTGAAATGCTCTTTCCCCCCACTGGGGATCTACCAAAGTACATTCATTAAATTAAATTAAAAGGAAACACTCAAAAATAATGTATTCAGGGATGTGTCTGCAGCCATCCAGGGTGGCAGATCATTTTGAACCCAAATGTGTAATATTTCTATACATGAAATGGTATGGTCCAGTGGAGCAAGCAGGCTGCTGAAAGCATGAGGTGCATTTTGTGTCAGCTACACATGGATCTCACATTTATGTCAATAGGAGCTACTTGCACATAACTTGAACCAGGACTTGCCTGCTCCCTCCTTGCCTCCCGTTACAGAGGGCATGACAGAATACACGTTAGAGCATTCATGAAGGGGAGGGAAGGGGAAAAGGAGAGAAGAGTTATTCAGACCATCTAAGGTGGGAGGAATTAATAAATACCTATCTACTAGCCATAGATACTGATTTTCTGAAATAAATATCATCTGCTTTCCTGAAAAAATACAGAACCACGTGAATGCCAGTAGAATAAAAGCTTCTAGGAGCTGAAGAGGAAAGCGTGATAGGGTCAAAAACAGAGTGAGTGGCACCATTTTTTTTTATTCCAGCAGTTTATATTTTTGGACCTAGCACTTCATTTCTCCTGTCTGAGCATTTCGGGTAGAAGAGACTCTGCAGTGAGCCATAAAGTGAGGCTCAAAACACGTGGCTGTACAGGAGGACACGTACCATTGCAATGGACACCCAGAACGAAAACACGTTTCTGTGCTCAACGAAAATCCAATTGTCCTACAGTCTGTTGCATTAATAGCATCAACAAATGCCTACAATAGCCCTCTCTCTTCTGCTTTGAAAGAAATAAGGAAAGATCTTTACGAAGCTTCTAGGGAGAGAGACAAGGAGGGCAGAGCAGCTTGCCTCTCGCTCCTCTGACTGATGTCACCATTCCTGTGGCCAAAACATGTTTGTTGCTAAGCAACTGTGTATATATTACACTCTTCTGCTTCCATTTGGGATTTAACATATGCATTTTCACTTTCATCTCTGATGCATAGTTACATTTGTTTGCAGTGGGTGCTGGAGTGAATGGAAGCTGTCCAGTATGGGATATGCATAAGAACTGAAAGGCGCTCACGGTGATTTACCAATGTGCATCATTGTTTCGCAGCACAGTTCAATGGGAAACCTACTGAGTGCCATTCACAAGCGGTTGGGCCAATTTTTTCATTCAGGATTGATGCTGGTTGCTATATAGTGGCTATTGGTTCAAGAAGTGCAGCAGTTCTCAGATGTCACGAAGTAACACAGTGTGGGGATAGTCTGACTGGTAATTATTGCAGATGGATTCTTTCTAAGATGATAAAAGAGGCCCGTTCTTTCATCTGGAGTTTTGTGGTTTATGCATAAATCCACTTTTTCCTACACCTCTCCCACTTACTTGGCAGGCAATGAAAAAAATCACCTTTTCCTTTTGAATTGCGTGCAGATGACCCACATCAGTGGCACGCATCTCTCACGTTTTTCTATGAATCAAATCTAAAAAGAAATGAAAAGAGGGTAAGGAGAAAAAAGACGGTAAGATGAGACAGTTCATTTATATTATAAACACGCTGTAACAAAAGAAAAAAAAAAGTCAGTTTTAAAAACCACATGTCTATTACCCTGTAATGAAATTACAAGAGAATGCTATTAGTCATGTCTGTACATTTATTCACATTGTGAGTTCAATAATTAAATTAGAAGATCTGACATGGAATTTACTAAACAAAAATCCACACTATAACAAAAAAAGAAAAAGAACAGGATATTGCTAGCTTCCTTTTGAGTTTACCACTGTCTCTATTAATAAGCATTAAAAAATAAAACACTGGAGGAATTCTTGCAGTTGAGATGATTTGGGTTTTGTTATGCTTTTCAGTTTAGCTTGATTTCCCACTGGAAGCTTCTCTCTATGTGCAGACCTAGGATTATCATCACCTAAGGGAAAAAAAAAAAAAAATAAGAAAAAAAAAAGGCACCCTTAAGCTCAGTTTGCTACTGTTTTTTCCTGCTTTCTCCTCCCTGGACAGGAGAGAGAGCACAGAGAGGAGGCAAGGCAACCTTTGCACCAGCCACAGTTGAGACACAACTTTGAGGGAAAACTGAGGGTTTTTTTCTTTCCCCTGAAGCTCAAGAAAAATGAGCTTATAAAAAGGAATATTGTATGAAAGCAACTTGCTTGCCCATTCTCGTATGCATTGATTCAGGGCTACCGCAGTTGAAAGAAAAACTTTGCTCTGGGTGTGCATTGGTACAATGAGTCTAGTAACTCTCTCCCGTGGCCTTCTCCTCCACAGAAGACAGATAATGATAATTCAGTCAATGTTAGTTTATGTGCTGACCTCTTTTGCTCTGTGAATTTTCTGCACCCTGGGTCTGTGCTGAGCCTCCGGCTGGAGCCCTGATGGCAAATCCGTGCCACAGAGGAGTGCTGTTATGCTGCTGGACTGGAGTAAACAGGCTGTACTGTAAGCAAGACCCAGGCCCAGCAGTGAAAAAATTTGCTTTATAACAGAGGTAATTTAAATACAAGCAACTGCCCTACACCTTTAAACTGTCTCCGGTTAGGAACCAGGTACTGTTTGAAAGCTGCCTTCACGCAGGACTATGTGCATTTAATACTTTCCCACTAGTTTCAGTGCCACATACACAGCTCTTCAGGTAACAGAATTTGTCACACATCAAGTTCTGCTTGAGCTAATGCTTGCACAAGTTAAACTGTTATCGAGAGCCACAGAGATGTCCATGTTTGGCCCTGCCACTGTGCACACACACTCCAAAATTTGAAATTCACTGCACAGCTGAAGGACTGACAGCAGCTTCTACATTTAACTTTTGATCTCTGGATATTTTGCCATCCTTCAAAAAAGCACTGCTTTCCTAATTCACATTCCTGTTGCGTTTGAGTCTACCCAATATTAAAAGAGAGTGTGGCTTAGAGGATGTTTTATGATAATACGTACATCTATATTTCTGCCACGGTCTCTAAGAGGATGAATAGGAGTCCACTTATTAAAATAAAATATATTCTTGATCTCAAAAATATTTTATATTCTTCAGTTTCTTTAAAATATAATAAACAAGATGTAGCTTCAGTTCCTGTTGTTATTTTTTAGCCAACTGACCAATGTCTTAGAAAGCAATTTAAGTTTGCATCCACAGTGACATGACCAGGTCACAAGAACAGCATCTTTGGTCAGCAGCTGAAGCAGCTACACTGGGGTGACTCTACAGACACACCAAAAACTACCACCCATGCTTAGTGAACATACCTCTCTCTTCTCCAAATTAAAACATCAACTATTAATAAAATATAGCTAATATTTAGAGCACTGGTAGGAAGTACTATCTCTTCCATTCAAGAGGTCATCCTGAAATATTCAGCTGAAGAGATGATTTTTCATTGTTTTCCCCCAGAGTCTACATTTGGAGAGTATTATGAAAAGCTGAAGCTAACACAGATGCACACATTCCAGGGATTCACATGAAGTCCTGCCACTGCAAGTCCAATCGAGGCGATGAACCTTCATGGACCTTCCAGGAAGCTTGTGAATTTTGTTGCCAAGTTCAAACAACGCTAAAATCCATAAGGAAATGAGATCCCATGGTATTTATACGAATTCCCATGTCAGACATATATGACTACCTTTGTCTACTGTTCCACAAAAAAAAAAAAAAAAAACACAAAAAAAAAAAAACACTTGCATGAATCTTTCCCAAATGTAAAACTTTTTATCCCTTTACGGTGGTAAATCTGGCAAAAGGTACCTGAAGCATACGTATTGAGACCACTCTGGGGGGTTTGGAAGGGTGAGGGGATGTTGCTGTTACTCTACAATTTTTAAATCTGTTTCATCAGCTGTTACCTTCTTTTTAATATATATTTAGATACATATATCTAAGAGACAGTCACTTAAAATCAATAATCACATACTACTCTAGTACTAGTTGTAACTGAGCATATATGCAGAATAGGATGTTTTTTTTGCTTCTTGTGTTTAACTTCAAAAAATAAAAATTCCAGCAATTCATCCTGCCTTTTGGAAAATATTCATGAAGCAAAACTGGCAATAGAAAAATAATTATTCGAAAAACATTATATGAGGTGAGTTGTTGCTTCCCTACTGGATGCCAGTTTAAATTGAGCTAATTTGTTTTACCAGTAGCTTAAGAAAACCCCAGCACAGCAGCATGACAATTATATCCAGGTGCAAGGACTTAATTCAACAAATTCTAGGTGCATCCTTCCAGTCAGCTCAGTGGACCCCATCCTCAGCTGTGGCTAAGAACAGATGCCCTTGAAAAAAAAGACTCTGTAATCACGATCCATTCAATCCTTGAATAGTGAAGCTGAAATATATCCAGAAAAAAAAAAAAAAGAAAAAAGAAAAATATATTTCTATGTCCAGAATATCAGGTGAAGTGGGACTGAGAAGTCAGAACGTTTGAGGTAAGATGTAAATCTGAGTAAAGAATTGGATACTTTTTTGTGCTACTGTTATATTATACATGTAAAAATAATAGCTCATCTGCAAAATATAAGTATGGCTCACCAGTTCTGTAGGATTTAGAAGTGACATCTGAAAAATCAAATTCATAAATCTAACATTCTTAAGCTGGGGAACATTTCAATAAAAAGATGCAGGGTTTGCTGTTTTAAATGATCTACATCTCAACACAATTAAAACATCTGCAAAAGCAAGAATTTGGAGAATTCAAGATAAACAAGCATCACATCAGTATAGATTGTAACATGAAAAAAATCAGATTTGTAGAGGGGGTACGATCCGTTAGAGCTAATAATTGCACAAGTATAGTAATTGTCAAGCTTCATTTTTTGAGAAGTTGCAATAATATATACTATAATAAAATGTGATGGTCTGGTTCTGGCTCAGGCAAAACTTATATTGATTTTAAACAGAAAGATACTTTTATAACACTTTGTTTACATATCATTTACTGCAATGGGTTAAGCCTAGGAAACAATTTATATCTAAACCAAAAACGTCACATACTTATTTGATAGTTGCTGAAATAATCCCAGATGTGTACATGTTTTATTGATTTGTGCACAATGTGCCGTTATAGTCAATTATGCCATTAGCAGGACCAATTCATAAAGTTCATAAATGCATTTGTATCGACACACATTGTATGAGTGTATGTATACCTAAATGGATAAAGACTAGTTTTTGTGGCATTTTTCAGGAACTTAGCCTTACCATTGAGCCATTGTCGTCATAACTTATGTGTTCACTTTTTTTAATAATATTGCAAAATATATTTTCCCTCCTACAATTTTACATCCAGGAGTTTACTAAATACCTCCCAAAAATGCAGCATTTTGTGTTATTATGAATTTCAACTTTAACTAACACTAATTAGAGGTGTACCAGATGACTCTGATTAAACTAGTGGGTAGTGCTTATTCAGATTTAATATGAGCAATCTGGACATTTTGAAAAACAGCCAAGCTGGGCTCAAATAAAAACCTGCCAAAAATCCAAACTCTGAATTCATCCAGGCATGTAAGACTGGTTCCCATGAACATTAAAAATAAAATTAAAATCAGTTGGAAGTCTTGGTTTCCTTCAAACGAGAGAACATCCTCCTCATACCCTCAAGAAATATTTCTGCCTTATACATGTTGCCCTTTCAAAGCCACCTCTCAGCACCCAGAACAAGACGAGGAAGATGGTTATTGGTTTTGTTGAGAATATCAGCCCAAACAACACTGGATACTGGTTTCTTGGTGAGGGTGGAGTAAAATAGGAAGAAGGCAACTGCCAGTTGAAACACATTTTCCAAGACTGTCATCCAGAAATCGAGAGACATGTTTTTCACTAGCTTTTAATTTAAAACACACTTTACAGAGATGTATCTTTTTCATCTGAAACTTTGAACATCTGATGTAAGGTGAGATTTAGGAATCAAATATAGAGGGCTGAGTTTTCTGCTGGTGTAGGATGACATAACCACTTCAGATAATCAACTTGTGGCTGCTTATACCCACATTTGGGTTTTATAGATGCCCTCCTCTCCCCCTCCCCCTGCACTGTTCACTTGCAGTGTGTGTTTTCTATTTTTGCTGGTGTTAACTCAGAACGAAAAATGTGAATCTAACCTGCTGTGAGATGGTGTACCTTAACAAGAGTCCAAGTAGAGCTAAATCCATCAATTTGGGTAAATTTAAGCAACATGAATTTCAGGTCAAAATTCAATTGGTAGTTATCCCTTCTTTTATACATACCTTCAAAATTCATGGTTTAAAAGATGAAAACTCTGAGAATTTAAGGAAAGAGCTACATTTACCTCCCCATTGCTGTAGCGTGCAAAGAAGTACAGGACTCCTCTAGGTGAGCTTGTTTGCAAAAGCTGTATTTCCTTTATCCAGTATGTCTAGACACATGTAAGGATAGTAGAAAGCTTAATCCAAACTACCACGCATGTATTAAGGTTTGCTGCAGTGCAAATGTGCTTTGTAAGGCCAAAGGGTCAAATATTTAAGGTCCACCTCTTGTTAGAGGACAACCAATCTATTGAGCTTCAACAAAACTTTTCCTACGCTGTTTGAAAAAATCATGCTCCAAATCAGTTTAGGTTTTTAAAAATTACTAGTGGACTTTTTGTAATCCTTTATTTTTAAAAATAAATTTCTCCCCTAAATGAAAGATAGGGTCTTGCTCATTAAATATGAAATTTAAAAAGAAAAATAAATTTCCATGTGTTTTATGCTTAGTTTGAATGGTGAGAGCATATTAATCTCTTAGAGTCTCACCACCATTACACTTTTTTAGTTCTGTATGCATTTCTCAAAAATTCATGCCTTTATGGTTTGAATCCTGGTTTGAAAACTCATCTGTAAGATACAATGATTTCACAATAAATTAATATTTCTCAGTTAGATTTAATAAAAAATAAACATAGCTTGTCTCAGGTTTTTTACTCATTAATGTACCAGCATATTGAAGAAATGTTTTGGAAATAGAAAATCCAACAATATCAACAAAATCAATGGTACAGTTTCAGTACAGTTTATTTTAGCTTCCAGCACTGTCCCTAGTATCTATTTTAGCCTATATTTCACAATTGGTGATTACATATATAGTTATTACTGGTCATTGGTCATTAATTTATTTCAGAGTACACACCTCTGTGGGCAGTAATTATTGCACAGTCTTCAAGAAGATATCGTTACCAAAATGAGAAGATAGAAAACGTGTTAATTACTGTAAATGTTCTACTGCTTTCTCTCTGGAAAAAGCATGCCAGGAAATTAAAATCACATGTATTTTTTTTCCTAGACAATGTCATGTATCAGAAAAAAATATAAGAAAGAAAAAGAAATAGTTACAGGGCAAAAACTTTGGGATCATTACACTTCTTGACTCATTTATTCTTAAATGTAAGACCTTTCAGACAACTATTACAAAAAGATATTTTATTTAGTGAATATGGTTTTCTCAGTTTCCCTTAAGCTACGCATTGTCTGAAGTAGCATGTTACAGAAACATTTTGACTTAAATCTGAACCTTTCCAACATAAAACACAAGTCTACAAACCATAACCCAAACAATCTTTTTTCCCGTCAGAGCAAAGCCACCAATACCCTGTGCATGGTCTTACTTCATAACCTGGTGCACAGGCTTGCCTATTCATGACCTATGAAGCAAAAAGTTGTTCCTATTGAAAGTGTGTGGATGTATATGGTGCTTATGTGCTGAAAGAAAACAACATCACCAGGGATTCAGATCAAAATTTGGGCATTGCCTTGACCATAAATCTCTTCAGGCTTCCTCAGGAAAATGTTGTTGGGTTTTTTTAATTGTCTGAGGAGGCAAGAGTGGGGATGATCATGACTAGGAGCACATCAGCAGAGGCAGGAAGGGAAAGGGCAACTTTGTAGCTACAACAACGTCCAAGCAAAAACTACAGAGTTGTTCTGGATTTACATCCATGGGACTACACAGAAACTGGATGTGTGAATGCCTGTGGCCAAAAAAGCAAACTGAAAGCCTCATGATTGCTGACATGGATGTGCAGGATTCATCTGAACCAACATTTGCCAATGTGGTTTTTGAAGTATTTACCCAGCTCTGTATGAAAAAACAGAGGGAATGAACTAAACTGAAAAAATAGTTTCTCATGCAGAAAAAATAAACAGTCCATGGATATCCGACTAGAAAACGCACCACAGCACAACACGGAGTATTTTGTAGACCATTGTGACTCCCCTAATGCCCTTAACAAATCCATAAATTGGCTGTTTAACTGTAACTAAAATAGATCAAAAATTTAACTTTATACTAAGAGTCCAACTTCCCTTCAAAACTGAGTGGATTAAACACCATCCGCTGGTGTCCTTTCTGACAGCTCCACACTTGAGTGGATCATATTGACTAAACATCACAAGCTAGACAAATTCTTAGCTTTTGAAATAACTTCAGCTCAGTTTTTAAGCTCTTTGACGTTGCAGTCAAAACTCTGCTAAAATGATTTACAGTTAAATTAAACATAAAAACACCATCATTAAAATAACTGTGATAAGGTTAAGACCTAATGCCACATATGCTTTGTAAAGGCAGCCAAAGATATAAACATTTTGGTCTGCAGTGCCCAGCCAGTACAGAAATATAACCATGTTCACTGGGCTTATGCAGCATGTATGAGTTGCAGGCTTTCAATATTTCATAAAATATTCCCTTTCCTCAGCTTGACTCCCCTTCTTACCACATCAACAATTATTCATGCACCTTATCTGTTGATGTTTCATTTTAAAATTAAACCTCTAGTAATTTTTCTGTGTTGTTTCTAGAGGTAACATTCCAAAGAGAGATCAGCATAAAGCATTTTGATTTTTAGAGTAAAATATAGCAAATAAAATCAATCTATATAGTGAAAGTGCTAACTATACTGTTTGGGAAAAAAAAATGCTTTTGTACTTTTCAAGAAAAACACTTCCCTAACAAACTTTTCTTCTTCCAAAGTTTTACCAAAATGCAAATGGAGGACCTTATGTTCCTTTATATTTGTGCCTCACTAGCCACCTGGTCTATGACTAGGGCATTCAGTAGTATAAAGCTGATAATTTGGATACAGTTTTAGTAGTTTGAAATCCTTTTTAAAATAGCTAGTTGGCCTTACAGATACTTCAATCTCCTTTCAGGGAGAAAAGTTCCTCAGACAAAAAGCAAGAGCCTTGAATACACATTTACTGTCCCAAATTATCTTTTCACTAATATCTCAAAAATACCTTGGCTTATGTCCTATGCATCTGGTGAAAATATGTTTTTTTTTCTCCAGTTATTCTTTCCAAAAGGTCCTGTTCTTCATATATCATTATTAAGGAAGAATGACTAGACCTAGAAATAAAATTCTTCTTCCTTCCTTATACCTCAAATCTCTGCCCCTTTTTAATAGGTAACGTGGAACATCTTGGAATGCTCATGGATATTATCAGCTGGAAAAATCTGTCATAATAATAAAATACTAACTTCTTGCATCAATTTTTCATCAAAGCACTTTACAGGTGGTGTCATCATTCCACTCTAATAGAGGAATCAAGATGTAGATAAGATAAAGATGACATGCTTACAGGTCTACATCAATATACACTAGCTGAGAATCTCAGGTGCCCTTTAACTTTTCTAACTGAATGTATGGCTGAGAATCATCAAATGAGAACAAGTGGCAAGACAGGCTCCATATATACAAGATTTGAGACAAGGATCACAAAGGAAACTATTAAGTCAGGGAAACTTCACTTAGAGAAAATAAGACAGGAAGAGAGACCATCTTCCATGGCACTCTTTATTGCTTGATGAAGTTGAGGACCAGTTCTGATCTACCCTTGGCATAAGAAAGATACATGACAGTTTGCTGCAACTCCCTCAAAAAACAGATATTTTTTGCCTTCTCCAGTAGTGTCCAGCTCATTGAATTGACTTTCTAAAAATCTGTCTCTTCTAGCAGGTGATGCTTTGCAGGTCTCTTCAGATTTCCACAGCTGAACCTAGGCATCAAATCTTTCAGCATTAATATCATCACAGAAATGTTTAAGGATCCCCCACAAAGAGGCACTATGTTAGTGTGTTGCATTTTTGTATTCTCATCTGGTTTGGTAGACTTGGAAAATACCTGAAAAATTATCCTGAATCTGCTTCCCTCCTGATCAAACCAGGAGATATTACATCATCCTTCCCCACTTCTCAGCATACAAATTCCCCTTCAAGTTCCTTCAATGGCTTCCCCTTCACCCTTTGTATCTTATACCAGTATTTCATCTTTGCTTCAAGGCACTACCAGTCCTTCCTGAGTGTCAGCCCTCCTTTCCTCATAGTAAACCTCCTGCTGGCTGTGCTCTTCTCACACTGCTCTTCCTAATGCTTCTTCATAACCTTCTCTCATGACTTTTCTTAAATGCTGCCACTTTTACATGGAAAATCTGTTCCAGCTCTTAAGCACAAACCTCTCTTTTCCACTGAATTATTTCTGTTAAAAATTTATCTTCAAAGCTTAGAAAAAAAAGGGATTAAATGTATACTGCAGAAAGATAGCTCGGGGTTTTTGTCTGTGAAAACTGGGCTTGATATACAGTTTAAAACAATTATAGAACTACTGAACTTGTAAAATATGCTGAAAATGAAAGGCAAAGAATGAATGTCAGAATAATACTTCTGAAAAAAGTAACCAACAATAGGGAGTACTGTGTTACTAATATCCAGATTAAGGTAAAGTAATGGAATTAAGATAAAGTAATGCATGTTGGGAAAAAGAGTGCTTACTCCATCTACGAAATGGTTGTCTCTGAACTAGTCAATATCACTCAGACATGAAGTCTTGGGATCACCCTAGTGCCATGAAAATATCAGGCAAGTGCTTGGTAAAAGAGGATTCATTCAAATTTTTGAAATAAGAAAGAATGGAACAGAAAAAAAAAAAATAAAAGATGCCTATTCTTTCACTGTACAAAACTATTCCTCTATGCTTTGTAAAATGTGTTTACTTATAAGCCTTCTACCCAGAAAAGTATCTTAGAACTGGAAAATATTTATAATAAGACAATGAAGTTGAATGGTTTCCATACTAGGAATGATTCAATCAGCTAAGACTTTTCATTCTGGAAAAGAGACAGCTTAGGGAAAAAATCATGGAGGACCACAACACTGAAAGATGCAAGAGAAGCAAAATTTTACTGCTTTCAAGGTCAGGCTTAATAAGAAATTCATTAATTAATTAATTCAGAAAAGAGATCTGGAGAAGGCTAGTAAATGGACAAGCCACAGTGGTCTTGAAGTCCCTGAGCCAGAATGGTTCAAAGCCAGACGAATACTCTGTGGACAGATTTTAAACACTTGCATTGTGCATACTGTATAATCTTCCCTTGATATCGAATTTTGGCCACTGTTGGAGAAAGAATAATGCTAGAGAAGCCTTCTGCCTGAACTACTGCAATTGCTTGTATGAAATTATTTCTGTACATTATAACAAAAATACTCGGGACACACTTCATATTTCTGAACAATGTCATCTCTTGAAAAAGCATAATCACAAGAGGAAAGAGGGTGATGTTTCGCTGGGTTATGCTATGATCCAAGGGTGACTAAGATTTTAACAGCAGGAAGCACACAGAGTATGTCGGTTTAGAGATCATCTCACATGTACAAGACTGCTTATCTAAACCATTCCTGTGTGTTAGATCAAATTTGGGTTTTACACAGTGTAAGGCTGACTGGCGCGCTCTCAATTTTATAATGGATTATTCCTTGCATCATTCAGAAATACACTGAAATCTAGGTGAACAATTCCTTAGCTCTGAGGGGTCACTGAAGGGAGGCTCTGAGTCTCTGCTTACCCTATGTCCTCAAACGTACACAGGAGACTGCTGTGTAACAAGGTCCTGCAAGTGGCCTTTTTGAAAATCTTGGCCAATAAACACACATAGGTTACCATCAAGAGTCATGTCACTTCTCAGTGTTCGGTTTACCACTTAAGTGAACAAGTACTATCTTCCTTTTTTTGTCTCTTACATCAGCAGGGCACCCTGTCACGGATTAATAAAGAATAATCCAGCAATAAACTATAGCCAGAAAATCTGGAACAGATTTCAGGGAATGGTGAGACTTTGGCTAGCATACAGCACTCACAACACTTGGAACATCTCCTGTGTCAATGATTAACACTTCGCTGAGCATTCTGAATACATAGGATATTTCATAGGCAATAGCTGACCTTAATGAGGACAAAAGATAAGTGAGCTTTTCAAATCTTCAGGGGAAAAAATGGGCTGAGAAGCTTTCAACCATGACAACATTCTGAGTCAACACATTGTCTCTGCAGAAGCAAGACTTCTGACAAAAATCCTTTGTGAAAGTTTTCAAAATACCAATAATAGTCAACTTTTCTAAATATTGGTAGTTTGTCAAGAAGGAATATAAAAGTCTTGGAGAATGCATGTTGCTGTGGGAAGTTGAATACCTCCAGGTCTTCACTCCAACAAGCTCAAGGAGCCTGCCTGTAAGGCTCAAGGAGGTGTTAATCAGAAGCTGTTCAACTATGACACATTGCAGCAACCTCTGAATGTCTTGTAGAACACACAGGTGAAGCTTATAGTTCTTTCCTAGGCTTGTGCAAAGCAACCCAGAGACCCTTATTACTTATATGAGGAGTGTATAACTGCTAAAATGAGGTGCTAGACAAGAATTGCATTGTTTTAATTATGAGCAATCCTTCCTCAGATGCAACATGCTATTTAGATGGGCATTGCTGAATGAAGCTTGTGATATCCTCTCTCTGGAGTACAGTGAAGAGCTGATTCACATTTCAGCGGTAGCAGAGTTACTGCCAGAGGAGACAAGTGGATGTAAAAAATGGCTAAAATACACAGACCATTTCTAAAGCACAGCAGAAACAGAATATATAACAACTAAACATACTTGGATATTCAAAACAAGGTGCTGCTTGGTGTTGGTGCCTTACATTTATGTAGAGCCTTTTACCCCAACCATTCCCTGTTTCCTTAGGTAAATTATCATGCTCAGGCCTGGAAAACCTTGAGGCAGATGGAAGCAATCCACTAAAGGTATGGCAGAAAAAAAAAGCATGTTGAGGCTCAAACCAATGCAGTCAAAGCCAGTTCTTGGAGAAGGTACTGCAACACCATTCCTCTCTCTGTAGGTGGTTGCAGATTTCTGACCGATTTCTCTGATTCACAGAGAAAGAGAAGTGAAACTCACCCCAAGCATAAGCCAGGCACTGATAAACCCTGTTGTTAGAAGCATTCAAGTGTCCTGGGAAAGTAAACAACCTTTCCACTACGTTCAACTGAAAAGCAAGCTGAAAGGAGGTACCTTGTAGATCTGAAAGCCAGGACTCCTTAAGATTGTAAGCTCATCCTCTTTTATATACAGACAAGGAGATTTCCTCTGGCATCCCACACACTGTCTTATTCTCCAACCCTGCTCACACCCATCCATTCATCATCATTTGCTGTGCTTGACTGAGGCACATCTCTCATCCACTGATCTCCTTCAATCCAGGCTTCCTTGCTGCCCTGACTTTAGATCCAGGCAAGAGCATCACCAGGCTCCAATGAAAGTCAGAAAATTAAAACACAACAAAAATAGGAAGAGCACCCTGTATCCTCAGAGAAGTGTAAACAACCTTCCTTTCCTCACTTGGCATTCAGAAGACAAGAATATTAAACATTTACTCAGCTAGTCATTCCTGTCCATTACCCACCCCAAATTACCACCTCCTCCTCCCTGAATCATGACAGGATTTAGAGTTGCCCTGTGGTATCCCCCCTTTATAGACTGGCAAATGAATCAATTAAATCCCCACAGCTGGCTACTCTGAAAACCCCTGCGCTCAGCTCAGACAGCTGTGGCCCTTCCTCTAGCAAAAGGGAGATGATTAACTCCTTCCCAGCCCTGTCCTGGACATTGGGTTTATAACCCATTTCATACACCATAATCACCAATCAAGCACTCAAAGCCCTTAAAGGTTGAATAAAATAAAAGCTGAAAAAACACCCAGCCTACTATAGTATATCCTTTTTTTTTTCCTTTTTTACTGCAGAGACCTAGTCTATTAATTTCCATTAAGAAACTAAATTTGATAAATAGATAACATTATAAAAAGAAAATGTAATTAGCATGTAGCCTGGGTAGATGTAAACTTACTGGTACCCAGGAGTAATAGCAGTTTATGTGAAAACTAGAATGTTACCATAATTATGAAAATGAATGTATAATTTATGCACAGAAGATGGAAAAATATGCAAGGCATGTAGAGGATATGATTATATTGCATTTTCTTGTTTCTATTGATAGATGATAAATTTTCAGAATATGTTGAAAACATGCATTAGTCTGCATGATTTTTGGATGGCCATGATTTCTGATAAAGTTTTTTTTCTTTTGTTTTTAATTAAACTCCATTTTACAACAGCAGCCCTTCCTCTGCTTTATTATGCCAAAGAAGCATATGGAAATATAAACTCTGAGATGTTACTGATTTATTTTGATGTTGAAGCATTTTGCTCTTGTGTAAACATTTCTTGTGACATGAATATGGATAGTTTCAAATCTTAGAAGAGTTCATTACTAAAGGTAGCATATGTTTTTGACTCCTGAACCATGAGGGAAATGAGAACACCCAGCTTGCCAAACAGTAAATTGTAAACAGTTGGTACACCCCTAAGCAAAAGACTGAAATAATTACTGTATCTGTGTTTTAGAGTAGCCAGCTCATTTTTATGTCTCATTTTTGTTTGTTTTTTTTCATTTTGCTGATTTAATGTTTTTCTATGAGGTTTGTAGATGCAGTCTAAATATATACTTTGGGCCTGCAGCATCATGATTCTAAGTGTACAGATGTCAGTGTGGATTCATGGATTCCAAGATACCCTGCGACTATGTATAAAAGCCTCTGCTGAAAGAGGCAGTCAGCTGTTTCACTTCCAGATCTACTCATAAGATATCTATTTTTTTTTAACCTGGACTCCATCCTGCAAGGTACCAGCCTTCTCCAGTATATCAAGGACTCTGAATACGTTCACTGCTTTTAATATCATGAGAAACTGAGGCCAGTAACTATTCTGGCATACTTAAACAGAACATGGCCAGAGATGAATGACATGATCAGTTATTTTGTGCGTCATGGGTAAATTCTTACTGTGATTTTCTGAGGAGCTTGACATTCTTGTGCCCCTGCCTCTCTTGGAGCTTACCATCCAAATGGCTCGGCTCCTGCTAGAAGTGTTCCCTGCTGTTGTGGCAGCAAGGTGCAAGGCTGTGCTCTGCTCTGCCTGGGGATACTGCCACATACACAAATTCTGCCTTGGAGAGTGTCCCCTTCCTTTATGAGACAGCAAAAACCTGGGAGCTGGAAGGACACACAAGTAGTTCTTCAGAGACACATAAGACATTACAGCACTTAACTGTGTGTTGTCTTTCTCCTCCTTATTGACACTTTTTATTGCTCCTGCTGAACCTTGCACCTCAGGGGAGGGGGAAGTGAGGAAGGAGCTAGGTGTGGGGGAGTGCAAAGGCTAACTAGGTTTGAGTATACTCACTCTGTCCTTGTGCCTGCTTGGCCTCTTGGACATAAATGTTTGTCTGTGACCAGGTTACCATGCTTGATTTTCCTCCTCCTCTGCAATTCCAAAAAAAAAGAGAAAGGTATTTCACGGAGTATCTGTTAGTTTGCTGGTTTGGACACTTACTAGGGATTCATGGCCAAATCATCTCTAGAATACCTGGTTTGGGTTAGGGACTTGAGCCTGAATTTTCACCATCCAAGGCTGATTCTCCAACCAGGTAATCCCCACTTCTCTACCTACATTTTCCCCATATCTCTGTCTTACACATACTCTGAATCATAGAATCATAGAATGGCTTGGGTTGGAAGGGACCCTAGAGATCATCTAATCCAACTTCCCTGCCATGGGCTGGGATGCCTCTCAACTAGACTAGGTTGCTCGAGGCCTCATCCAACCTGGCCTTGAACACCTCCAGAAAGGGTGCATCCACAACCTCTCTGAGCAATCTATTCCAGAGCCTCACCACCCTCATACTGAGGAACTTCTGCCTAAAATCTAGTCTAAACCTGCTCTCCTCCAGTTTAAAGGCACCACACCCTTGGACTCCAGGATCACATGGCAATGGGTGACCTAACCTAAGATTCCCAATTCAGGGCTTCCAAGCCACCAGCTATAGATGAGTTTTTCCATGTTTTTCCATATGCACAACAGAAATGTTGGTGCCCTTTGCAATGTGCATTATCTAAGGATTTGGATGGAAATGAAATAGTGGATATAGACAAAGCACAGGTATGGCTTTAAAAGTAGGAGAGAACGCTCTCCAATCACCCAGCTGCAACCTCATCACAGGATTGCTTATGAGTTGCATCCAGCACTCCAGATAAATCTGTCCTGGACGTCAGTATTTAAAGCAGATCTTAGGTGCTTATCTATCTTTGAGAATCTGGGTCAAGTGATTTGCCTAGGTCCATGCAGCAGGTTGGCAGCATAGCCAGGATTAGGAATCCTGGGTCCTGAGTCATAGGTTATTGCTCTCTCCCATGCATGACATTACCTCCTCAGCATGCAAACCAAATATACCACATTCACAGCAAACATTGGCTACAGACAGGACTTGAATCTAGGGAGCCACTACACTGCACATAGTATCATAAGCATGTGTGGGTGCATACAGTTAAAAAGAATAAAACCCATTTAAAAGAGATTTTTTACACAAGCCCCTCTCCTCAGGAGCAAGAGAGGAAGAACAGCCTGCTGTAGATGTGATTGACATTGTTTAACCTAGTAATGGATTGTCTTGTCAGACACTATGGTAAAGAGCATAAGCAGAGCAGGGACAGAGGCCATGCAGCCTTGCCTGGCCTCCATCTCCTCCTCAGTACCACCACTCCCCTCAGCTCTCAAAAGCCCATAGAGTCAGGCAGCTTCACATCACAGGCATCCACTGAGTATTCCTCTTGGCATGCAGCTGGATGGATTTACCCAACTTTGTGTTGCATTGCAAATATTGAGAGAAGTACTTCCCAGGAGCAGGAAAAGCTTTCTACACCCTTAGCACAGACATAACCAAATCACTTTTTCTTAAGATTAGAATTGATGGTACGACACCTGGGCCTGGTTTCACATTAAGTACTTTTGAAGAAAGGCAAATGGGCTCTAACATTCAGATTTGTATCAATATACTAAATCAGGCATGTATCATAAACCTTTCGCACAGCTCTTGAAAGAATTCCTTTTGTCCCTACAAGAGTTATATATTTGGCATATTCATCTCTTGTGTAACGTTATTGTCTTCCAGCTTAGTTACATGAAGGATGAATTAGTCCTGTTACCAAATGATTTTTTACAAACAAATAATTGAGGCTTACTGAATGAGAAATAAATAGACCTTGCTATTTAAAAGCCAAAGCAAGATAAAAACTGCTTCTCATATTAACCCCTTTAAATCTCTGTAAAAAAAAAAAAGTGTCAAAGGTCAGGAAACATAACCCAACCCTGAACTGCAGCATTGCATACTCTTGCAGTAAAAGAAGGAACTCAAGTACTAGTGAAGGACAAGGAATTGATCAAGCAGCAACAAGTTCATTCTTCTGGCACATAAAGAGTAGAACATAGACCCTTGGTTCCATATTTGTTTCATGCAGTTATCAGATAGAATTTATTTAGGCTTTTATTCAAGTGCCATTGTGTTGACTTATTCAAAGAATATGGACAGAGTGGTAGCACAGAGATAAATGTGCCATTTCTCTCTCTCTTCTTCACATTTAATTGAGTTCATTAAATGTCATCGACCTCAAGTTTTTAGGTAAAACAAAATTGAGAGAAGGAGAAAGAGAAAGAGAGATGTTTTAAGAGAAGTAAGACAGGTGTAAAAGGTCACAAAGCATAGAGCAGCAAGTTTGGAAAATCCTCAGAAAAGATCCAGCATGCCTGTGAGTTATGTGAACTGAGTACAACAGATTTTATGGTACTAGGTAGCAGTTCGTTGACAGGCTAAATCTATTCTGAATGGGTACAGCACATGGATTCTTTAAGAAGTGACCTTAAGAGAGATCATTCTTCCCTGAATGCTTGATGACGTTTACTTCTTTGGTTATATGGCCTTCACACTGCTTTATCCCTCCTGCTTTAGCTGTTCTTCTTGAAAGTTTCAGTATCACCTCAGTACATTTTAAGATCTTGCAGCAGAAAGTCATTTAATTTGTTTCATCTTACTTGTTAAATACGTGCTACAGATTACATCACTATTTAGTCTACCACAAAGATATATCACACGCCGGTATACCCAAGGCAGCTGGCAGGGTCCTGTGCAATCACTGGCAGGCAGGGCAGGACTGCCCTTCTCTGAGCACTCCAGCAAGAAAGGAGAAAATAACCTCAAGGGAGAAAAACAGAAGAGTCAGTCATTTCTCTCCATTTGTTCCTCATCATTTGCTCCTTTTGACAGGAGGAACAAAACTACTACCTGTCTCAGGTACTCCCTTCCGCAGCTCCAGCCTTCTGTGTTCAGCCAACACTGACCAACATGAAGGGCACCTCACAAAGCTTCTCTGTGGGAGGATTCAGTTCCTCTTTGTAATATGCATTGTTGAGAAAGATGGTGAAAGCTGGCATAACACAAGGCTACATTTGGCTTGGTGTTTCTGGTATGCTTTTCCTCCAGTTACAACAAAAGCTATCTATCCAGCTCCATTGTTTCTGTCCTGAAGGAAGTTTTCATCTTCGTTAAAATTCATTGTTCCCTCTTGTCTCTTCAGGGCTTCAGTCTTCACTATTACTTTATTTACTATAAATATCCCAGCTCTGCTTGTCCTGTCCTCTGTTGGCTTGGTCACAGACACTTCCTACTACTTGTGTTTTGCTACAAAATAATTTACCAATCAAATTTAAAGAACACTTGAGCATTTGTATCTCACCAGGGAAGATCAACAGATCTGTGGCCATATCCTACTTTTACTGACTTCTATTCAGCTGCTCCACAGTACCTTCAAATCTTTTCTCTCAGAAGTCTATTGCAGCCAGACCCTCATGCTTCATCGCCTAAGCTTCTGGTTTCCATTTTACAGGTAAGAAAGTCTAGAGAGACAAAAAGCACCCAAACAGATGTACTCAGGTTTTCCAGATCTTTGGTTGATTGACTATAAACTAAGCCATTCTTCTTTTCTTTGTGATTTCCTACACCACATGGATGTTCTTCCCCTTTTTTGTACTGCTACTTTATCTCCTTCTCCCGGAAACATTTTTGTTCTTAAATCTCATCTGAAAGCTTTCCAATTCCCCTTCCTTTTTTTTTTGTTGTTATACAACTCATTTCCTTTCCATTCTTTTCCTTTCCCTTTTCCCTTCTTCTCTGGCCCCTAAACTTGAACTAGGTTTCAAAAATAATTCTGTTGCTATTTCTTTTTATTTCTGATTTTCTTATGTTCGTGGTACTCTATCCTCAGAGGTTGTTTTTCATTTTTGTCTCCTTGAGAGTCACTGTGGCAATCTGCGTAAAACATTCCTCTTTTTCTTTATCTCTCTCTGCAAAGCATTTTCCACTACTTTTTATGGAGGATGCTTTTGTATAAATAAATTAGATTCTGATTGTATGGGAAATGAAAAGACTATAGTAAGCAAGCTCTGAGGACACTGGAAGCATTATGAGTAGCAATATTTATTCTTTAACCATCTTTATTTTTAAAAAAAAAAAAAAAGACATAACACACTTGAAAATTTTGGTACACAAAATATAATTTGTGTGACCTCATAATAGTTAGTGTAAATTCAATTTTGCACTAGGTAGCAGATTTTGGGAAACTGCTCAAAGCAAGTTCTTATATAAGGTCTCAGAGAGAAAGAGAGATATTACCCATCTCTAGTTAAACCCACCTCTGCATTTTCAGAGAATGCAGTGCTTTCCTGATCGTCATTTTAACTTCAATGTCGTGCCTCATTATATCCTGTTTTTAATATAGGTAGAATATGGGTAATTTCAGGGATAGGAACTCTTTTACTTCAGTGTCACCAACAGGGAAAAAAAAATAGTATGTAAATCTGTAACAGCTGCATACGCTTTACCCTAAACCAAATGCACTGTAGAAGTGCAAGCCTTCACGATTAAATATTTTCAGCTGCTTATGTGATGTACACATGTGGCAAGTTAGCAAAGTGTTAGCTTGCAATGCTCCCAGCCGGTCGTATATCTTTCTTCTCCATGTGTAGTTGTTTTCTATCTTGAGCACATCAATATAATCTTTACTACCTATCTCCACTTTTTATAGTGCACCTAATATAAATCTATCTGAATGTTTGCATAATAGGCAAAAAGATGTGTCTTAACATGGAGAGTTAGGCAATTAAATGGAGAAGTCCATTTTATGAAATTTCACCAGTCTCCAATGTAAAAAGATATATGGGATATATCTGGTTTTGGAATAAATGGGGGATTTTAGTTTCTTATAATGAATTCTGATATTTCAGAAATAAGACAGTCTTATCAGCTCTCACACACAAAAAATATTAACGCTGGCGTGCTCTGAACACTAAAAAATACTCACCCTGGGTGCAACACTTCAGGTAAGAAAGGATGATGGGCTGTTTTGGGGACAGGAACTCTCTAGCATTTGGATAAGGATTGCTTCATGCTCCTCTCTGCAACACAAAGGTCAGGTCTGCTACTAAGCAGTATCACTTAGAGTAACAATTGTGCCTGCTTTGCATCCCTTCAAATCACTATGCACCAACACAAACCCCAGAGAAAACAGAGCTTGTTCTGGGCAGAGACAGGCAGCCTTGACTCCAGAAATGCAAATGTTAACCAAAGTCATTTGTGTTGTTCTCCTTGCCATATGCACAGCGGCAACCCACCCTTTCTGCTCTACAATGCCTACAGCAGCACTGTGGGTTCACATGATGGCTAAAGCATATGAACAAAGACAAATAAGGACAGAAATTCTTGTTTTGTCAATTCAGTGGTGCAGCTGATTAAGGCAGATAAGCCTCTGGCACACAAGACTTCTACAGTTCCTACAGAAGAACAATGTTTTTTGTGATGTTCTCATTTAGTCTAACAAAGTGATAACACTCCTTTCTACAAACCTGATCTCAATAATTTATGGCACATCAACATAGTAAAAGCTTCATTTGCCAGCATCCCCCATATGCAAAGATCACTCAGAAATTATCACAGTCATTTGGTGGCTGTGCAGGCAGTGAGTGACTGAGGACTTTCACTCGGGGCCAGTCTGCTCACACAGAGCTGATGACACGGATGCATTGGCCTGCCCTATTGTTTCATGCCTATTAGCACTCACAGAACTCATTGTGTTTCCTGCCACACCTCAGCTATTATCAAGTTCTGCTCTTCATATGTGGACAACAATGAATTTGAACCAACTCCAGCAAAATGAAAAAAGAGATACTTCGGATTCCCATACGTGATGGGATATGATTTGACCTGAGTGGCCCACAGATCCTATGCTCTAATCATGAAAGTCCCTTGCAATGTCAATGTGTAAATTTGTAGATGGAGTCGTTAAGATTTATCCCTTGTTATTATGCCAACAGACAAATCAGACACCGTCTTCAACTATTTGAAGTACGGGGTGTCTGATAGATAGCCATTTGTATTATTTCATATATGACTACAGCCAAAAAAAAAAAATCTCCCTGTGAGAGGACCCCAGGTTGGCCAGAGCTTGAGGTCACTTTTTCTAGACCTATTGCTTATACTCAGCTCTATAATAAAGCAAGTTTTCAAATGTGAAAGTCAGATTTTATTACAATATAACAACTTTTCAAACATAGAAATGTGCAAGTAAAACTAATACTACCACTGATACCTACAGCAATAAGACTATTACATTCAAATTTAGGCTTCTAAATAAAGTTGCTTGATTATTCACAGTCAGTGCCCCACTAAAAGCTCTGATTTCAGCAGAGAATTGAGTATTGTGTACATAGCCATGCATAACTAGGAAACTTTGTGTCAGTTTAGGACTAAATTTTAATCCTATATATTTGAAAATTTTAGTCAACGTGTGTAAACGTACTAGCCGTACATGTATGGTTTTGCTCCAGCACATCCAGATATATGTCTTCAACAATTCTGCAAAAGAGTAAATCCAGCTAGATCTCCCCAGTGGCTTACCATGTTTCTTTTGTTAATAACTAACAGTTTTAGGTGTTACCCATGTATATTTTGTCAGCCTTCAGTTTTCTAGGATTACCTGTGTACCATATCCTGAATGACAGAAATGCCATGGTCTCATAATTTATACACCATTGGGACACTATTATTGTGCCCATGTGAAGCATCTTAAAAACCGATAATTATATATTAAATCACAGCAGATCTATCTTGTACCTTTCTCCAGATGTAGAAATCTGAAGGGACATGGCGGTATTAGCCCAGCTGCGTGGCGAAACTGCAGGGTTGCTGGGCAGAGAAAGTCACTATCGTACCTCTCAAACACAGCTTACTGCCAGGTTACTCTGCTTGCCTCCAAACACATTGGTGCTGTAAGCATTCAGAATGGACTTTCTCTGGGTTTTTTCTTAGGAACTGCTGGTTCTTATAACAGCACTTAAATTTGCAGATTCAGTAAAACCTGTACACAGATATAGTGTGCAATACACAGATAGTATTGAGATAATAGTTATGGTTTTTGCTGTTATTCAGCCAACAGTTTCTTGTTGACTTCAAAGTGAAAAAGATGTAGTCATGAATGTGAAATTAATAGGCAATTCAGGACTCATGTAAGCACACTGCTACATATTTAAAAGTCACAAGGATGCTTTCTCTTTCACCCGTTATGGGTATTAACTAAATATCTTCATTCATTTCCAAAAGAGTCTTAGTTCTCTGACATACATTGATAGGTTAAAGTTCAACGTCAAAGAACAATGCCATAGTGCAGGGATAAAAAAGGTGCTGTGAAAATTACTATTGCTTACACAGTAAGAAATAAAGTTTCTACAGAAGTATCTAAATTCATATAATGATCCAGGTGTATGTCATATTCTGTCAACGTTTATGGTAAACTTAGGCAAATGTTTTCAAAAGTGACTAGTGCTTATGAGTGTTTTTGTACTAAGCGAGAGGGTTCACAAAATGCCTGGTCCTAAATTCTTTGAATGGTTCTTACCTTTGTCATCCCAGCATTTCAGGACCCTGAAACTAAGCCCTCTTTGCAATCATTGGAAAAGTGACAGTTCTGACTTTTTGAAAGATATCCCCTCTCAGCACTGTAAGAACCAGTGCTAAGATTTTTGTACACAGGATATGTATTGCACACAGAGGATTTACACCGGTCATATTCATTGTCAGCTTTCTGTGAGAAGAGACCTAATTCACATAGTATTGTCTCTGCCTCACAGCTGCCTGACTAAAGTCTTTTTGAGAAGGTAAAGATTAGCTGATCTATCCATTATATCAAAATTTTCATATAAATTTTCAAACACCACCAGTACAATTTTTTAAATACTTGGTTTTCACGTAAGTCTTACAGGTATTTGCAGAACTTGCAAATATCAAAGCAGGATGATTAAAATAACTCCAAATTTATACTGTGCCAGTCCAGTGTTATTTGCAATTGAATTCTGCTTTGCTTTGGCAATCTTCACCCCTGATATCATTAGAAGTAACTGTTACTCTTCTAAGAAGTTGCAGTTAAGATCAAGGTTTTCTTGTGCTAAGAGCTGAATATTCAGAGGAGACAGTTCCTGTTCCAAGAAGGCTGCTAGTTTAAGAGACAAAAAACAGAATCCAGATGAGGAAATGTGATATAACATACAAGAACAGTGGTTAAGGTGATGATAGCTTCACATCTTAGCCAAGAGCCTGCAAACTGCATGGAACTGGTTGATATCCACACCCATACAGTAACCCATTGATTCCAGTGGGGCTCTGACAGGCAGCTAGAGCTTCCTTGAAAGTGTTAGTGCCAAAAGAGGGATGTATTAATTCCTCCTCTAGGGCTTTTTCCCCTTCTATTTTACTAATCCTATTTGGGGGTTTCTTACTTTTAACTACCTTCATTTTTTACCCTCCATCTATGCTTCTAATCAGCCTAGGCTGCTTCTATTGTCATATGCAATTAAACCTGTCTGATGTAACCTTTGCTGTTTTATTTGGGGAAAAAAAAATTATAATTTTAAAACCTTCCTTTCCTTCCTTCAGTTAATCCCTTCTCAGCTAGTTATATCTTTTGCAGTCTTCTGCTTTTAGTGTTTAATTCCATCCCTTCCTACTCCTCAAATCTCAGAGTTATTTCTAACTTTTAGTTCTTGTTCCCTCCCACTCACCAAATTCTCAGACAATCTAATATTTTCTTGTACAGTAAGCACAATGTCTTGATTATCATTACATTGTCTCATTTAATCTTTACTAAGCCGTTCAGCAATATGAATTCTAAAATAAAGTACTATATGAAAAATAGTGTGAAAATAAACAATCTAGTAATGATTAGAACTCCTGCTGATTGCTGGCTTTATGTGAAATGATGGCAATCACATGTTCAAAGCATGCCAACTGAAGTGTGGCTACCATACTTAGCAGCTCGGTTTCTTATGTGACAGTGGTATGAAATACTGCAAAGAACTTTTCCATGGCTGTACAGTCTTATATGATGCTTAAGGAGAAAACTGTGTCAGAACTGACAGTGAAGATAAATCTTTAATACAGCAAGAGATAAGCTAAGAAATGTGAGAGGACAAGGGTTTGTGGTGGGAAAAAAGCAAGCTATTTCCTTCTACAAGAAACTTTGTTACTGGACAAGGACCAATTAAACTAGATTGTTCCAAGGTTATTGCATATGAGCCCAGCCTAAAAGTCAGACACTTTTTTGTTGATGAATTATCAAAATGTAAACTGAAAAAATTAAATGATTGCGTGTTTAAAATGTGAGCACATCTGTATCAGTTTGACCACATCTACCTCAAAGAGAAAAGTTTGGGTCAGTATTTTTTTTTATTTTTTTTGTCTGTGGCATTACCTTAGGTCCTCTGTATAAATCTTGCTGTAGCTCTACTTACACCATTCAAGGACCTTTGAGTGGGGCAGACTGCAGGATGATCCATGGCAGCTGTCTCCCATGCTCCACATCCCTCCTTCTCCACAGGGAAGGAGCTCTCTGAAGTGCAGGATTTGGGGTTGAGAGCTTTTGCTTTCTTCTGGTTTTAAAATGGCAAATACGCAGTGTTAAATGTTCATGGCAACAAAGACTACGTAAGAGATGCATCTTGTTCTTGGAAAGGGAGATAAATTTTGAAATGCTTCTTACTTTCAGTAAAAGGTCATAGGAAAGTTGATTTTTTAGTTGCTATATCTCTGTCAGGCAGGAGTTGTAATTTTGGTGTTATTACAATGGCAAATATTCCTACTGTCAAAAAATGTCCTTTTGTCAGCATAGTTTTCCATATGGGGCACTAGCAGAAACTATGCTGACAAAGAACATTTTTGCTGCTATACAGTGAATCTACCTGAGGATGGTCTGCTGATAAAACTACTCCAGCAAACATTGTACAAGTAGACAAAGCCTTGAGCTGACTCTCAAGAAATTTCTGCTTTCTGCAGAGATGAATTTCTTCTGCTAGTAGATATGTCTGTTTCTCTTCAGGAGTCACTGCATATACAACTTTTATTTAAATTATATTAAAATGAGCATAACTGAATACTGCATTTAGACTGCTAACAAAAGATATAACCAGTGGATGTCTACATTTCTACAGTATATCAGAAATCAAGAAGCAGGCAAAAAGCCTCATGTGACATAGGTGATTGCAAGGCGTTTCCATACTGACACCAAAGTACCATATATCTGGCTTGGGTGTTGCCCCAGTATAACCACAGTTTATTCCACGTATATACTAAGCTTCAGAGGCTGCCATTCTCACACATAGAGAGACCTGCTGAAATTCTCCAGGAGCCACTTTTCCAGCAGTTGACCATGCAATAATATGCAGGATTACAAATTCCAGGAGTCATCTGTATTTATACAATGCATTTTATAGCTGCCACAGTGATAATTTGTTTATAAAACAAGTATAACTATCGTGGCACAGATGGGAAAATAAGAGGAAAATGCCATAAGAAATATTTGATGTACATTATATTGAAAAATTACTCAACCTCCTATACTTTGAGTTTTTTTTATTGTTATAATTATACATTCTTGACCATTGGCTTACACCTTACTTTAAAAGTCATTTTATAGCTTCCATATTAGAGGACTGTACCTTCTTATGGATTCAGAAAGACACAATACTGGATCACCTCTCACTTAGAATTTTCTGAGCCAATGTTCTCATTGCTAGCACAATTCTTGGTTCTACACAAAGATCCTCAAGAGCAGACTAGGCTTTAGACATGTAACTCTCACAAAAAGCAGGTGGGAGAGTAATCCTCATGCAACTAAAATGCAGGGTTATGAGTTTGCTAGTAATATGCCTCCCAGTCTATGTGACTAAAACCTCATTTATGATAGCATGATACAGGTAACTATGAGAGACACACTTTCATTTTACTATGGTTCATTGAGCTGTAAATCTCTCATCTTTTGGGAAAGCGACACAATTACACAGGCATATAATTACCCTACCTTAGATGCCCTCAAGGAGTCACACTAAAGCCCTATTTTGAACTATGCACATAGAAGTTATTCCCTCTTTTTAGATTTGTAAATGGTCTTAACCATCCCAAGGCTCTTCCTACACTCAGAGAATGAACAACAGGAAAAAGCAGTATGACAGTTACTGGAAATTACTATTCAAGCCAGAATTTCCTAACACTTTCAAAGTTTGATAAGTACATACATCTTTGCATAGCTAAGTGGACTTAACACTACAATTGCATGAGTCCTTCAGTTAATACTACAAATGGTCAATTTTAAAGGTATTTAGGTGTTTTGATTTAGTGAGGTAGTTAGGAATTTAAGTGTGCTTAAAAATACTCCCTGAAATCTAGCACACCACTATGTGTGTGCATTCATTCATTCATTTGAAATATGCACGTAGCCCACATTTCTACTTGAGCAGGATTTGGGATTGACTGCAACAGGGATTACGTCTGAACGTTCTGAAAGTGACATCCAAGTCTTCATATTGTAAATTTTGCTGAGATATTTTCTCAGCAAAATATTGATTTTCTCATCAAAATATTGATTTTCTCATCTGGTCATTCATATCACTTTTCTGTGTCCTCTGTTGGCCCTTTTTCCCAGCATGTACATTTATAATGTGAGGTTATAAATAATTAATACTATTCAATTTTCAGTACTACGGGAAGGGATATCTTTGCTGTATCTTTAATAGAGTAGGTTAGAACAAAATGAACATGTGAGCTTCGATTGAACAGAAAGTTGAGATAACCTGTCATACTTTCCAAATGTTCCATACTTTTCCAAAAAAAAAAATATTGGTTGGCTAGTGAGCGTTGTATAATTTAGCTATAAATTTCAATGGGATTATGCCACTATAGAATCCTTTTGGTAATTTTAAATATGTTTGAACAAAATTAGCCCAGCAGCTGAAATATTGAATCATATTTTATTCCTGGAAAATCTAGTCCAAAATTAACTTTTCTGCATAATTTATTGTACTCATCAAAATTCTGAATTGAAATATATAGCTATAAATATTTAAATATAGGTTTACCATTTGTAATTTTTGGTGTATTATTATAAAATGACATGAAGTCAAATATCCCAAACTATGACAGATACAATTTGGGTAGTTCCATCAAGATCAATAGTTGTGCTGATTAACACCAGCTGAGGATCTGGCCCAAAAAATAGCTAACTACATAATGAGCAAAATAATCTGCTCTGTTATTAATTAGAAAAAAAACTAACAAACGCATAATCCAAATGTTGGGGTTTGCAGAGGGTGTTCCAAATCACGTAGGCAGTTTTGGGCAATTTAGGAGCAGATGAGTGTGTCAAGTTGTGGAGTTCCCACATTTCTCTGTTCTCGGCTATAAACCCTTTGCATGTTTTGGGAGTAAAGGAGGAGTCTACATTTTTTTACAGATGCTGGAAACATTCCAGATCCTTCTATTACAAATATTTCTACATACTGCCAAATGTTCCCATGGGGAATACTTCTTGTATCCCCGTAACTTCTGGTTTTGCTCAGTCCATTACTCTATAAAACTAGCCACTAGTCCAGCTGGAATAGTCTGGTCAGAGAAACAGGGCACCAGAAATTGAAACACATCTAGTTGAAGAAAATGGGCTGTTAATAAATCCAGTGTGCTGAGATTACTTACATAATTTTTGCATTAAAAGAAAATATGAAGCACTGCCTCACAGGTGCAACTATGTTTTACTAAGGATCATGTAATGACATGACTTGAAATGATAACAGTATTTAAAAGTATGATGTGAGAAAAATGGTCTAGTGATAATAGCTATAAATTTCCTTTAGGCTTGTATTTTCCACTCCTCCATCTATCACTGACTTCAGTGGGGCCAAGAGTTCAACCCTGATGTCCTAATGATCTGGGAAAAATTGAAAGTATCTCAGTTTTAAAAATGTTTATTTTCTACCTACAAACAGTACTTGAGCTCAAGTATGTTTTCCCTTGTGAATCTGAAAGGAAGGGAATTTGGGTATTTTCTACCTTCTACTTTTTACATGCAATTTTTCTATTTTCTTATCATTCTGTTACAATGAAAGATGCCACATTAGTGCATAGAGCCTTAATCTTAACCTGTCAGATGCATTCATTCCTTTCACTATAAAAAATTGCGTTTCACATTTTCTTCCCTTAGACCCCAAATTTGCAAACACTTAAGCATGTGCTTAATATTAAGTCTCATTTGATACAGAATGGGAAAGCAATGAACTGTACTTAAGAGACAGTGCTCTACAAAAATATTTTATAGCTGTTTTTCTAGACTACTTTTAATTATTTTAATATCAAATTGAACTGTTTTATTTCATCTCCAATATACCAGAGAAATCTTGAAGCTGCTGTTTGGACTTCATTTGATCTGGTGAATATTTTCTGGGTTTGAGAATTTCTTTGAACAACCCAGTGATTTAATTGCAGCTCTTTTTCCTCATGCCTACCAACTAAGCCAGAGCCATCCCACATTAAAGGCAATGAAAATAGACTAGACTGGTTTACAATAAAAATTTTTATATTTAATATTAGTGTTTCTATAGTAGGTCACTAAAGGAGTAATAAAAATGGTAGGCTGTTGTTACTGCCTTAAAAAAGGGATTTTTATTTAAGCAAATCATGTCAGTGTCTGAAGCCTACTGGATTATCTTCTAACATATGGTAAGTATTGGTTATGTGGTGTGCTGGCTTGCATTTCATTGTTGGAAAAGCATAGAAAACTGATTTTAGTATGCCTTTGCTCTTAGCAGCAGGGTATAATCATTTTTAAAAGAAATTATGGAATCAAGCATTAGCATACTGTGTAAATTTAGGATTTATGGAAGGATGTCATATATCACATACATATATTGCTTTGGGATGCTTAGAAAATCTTCAGTACCACATGTCACTGTTTTGTAGTTGTTTAAAATGGTAACTAATCACATGCAAAAAGATAGCAATGCTGGGATAGTCTTCTAAAAAATTACATTGTTAAGTATTTAATAAACATACTGAAATGTTAATATATTATCCATTTTACAACCACTGAACTTTAAAGAATTTTCTTCTGCAAATGTGTCAGTTATCATTATCCCTGAGGGTATTAGTCAAGCCCTAGGTACTTAGCACCTTGCAGCCTTGCCCTTTTTAGAGGATTTGGTTCAGGTGCCTAGAGGTGGGAGGATGTGCATGGATGGAAGTGGAGGCTCCTCACACCCACAGAAGAGAAAATCAACCCCTCACCTTCCCTCACAATGGGCGAACTCTCTTCTCCATGCAGGGGCAAGGAGCACTGTGTCAGCAGGTGATGCTGGCTGGCCACCCCCACACACCTCTGACGGTGCAGGATGAACACATGGGGCTTTTACCTGGCCAAGCACTGGGTGACGTGTCCTGCTCTGACACCAGCAGCTGTCTGCCAGATCTTCTGAAACAATAACCTGCACATTGTCACTCTAAACAGGAACAAGCATTCATTCTAAAGACTTGGTGCTTTGAAACTTCATTTCAAAATCGATCTCACCTCTATCAAAATGAATGGGATTAGGCACTGGAATGGGCTGCCCAGGGAGGTGGTGGAGTCACCATCCCTGGAGGTGTTTAAAAAATGAGTGAAGGTAGCACTTGAGGTTATGGTCTAGTGGCTAGGGAAATGTTGGTATGAAGGTTGGACTTGATGATCCTAGAGGTCCTTTCCAACCATAGTGATTCTGTGATTCTATGTAAAACTCAGAGATGAGAAGAATCCTGTCCTGTGACCCTCCATCACTGTAACTTTTGGTCCAGCAGACCTCTGTAATCATAGAATCATACTGATTGGAAGAGACCTTCAAGATCACAAAGTCCAGCTATTAACCCACCACTGCCAACTTCTCATTGTGTCACATTGTGTCACAAATGTGTCACTTCCCATTTGATCACTGCTATTTATACTGTACTTGTGTATAAATACATCTAGTATCCATTCACACAGTGAGAGCCAAGCCACAGAACCCCAAAATTAAGGGGATTTAAGGGTATTGACTGTTACAGGACTGTTCTGTTTGATTATGGCTATGTGGGGGGTTGTAGCAAAGCCACTGCCAGCAGTGTGTCCTGGCAGCAGATGATGAAGAGAGAGCAGAAGGTCAGGGTAGCCCCCTTTTTTCACTGCACCATGGCCCATGCTGTGCCAGTGACACCAGGTTGCCTGTCTCAGACACTGAGCAGTGACTGGCTGAAGTCCTCTGAACGATGGGTCTGACACACCTCTTGGTTGTCAAGTGGCAGGTAAAAGATGTCACTGTGTGAATAATGAAAACTGCTAGTGCCTGGAGACAGACTGTAGACCCCAAGGAGGTGGGAGGAGAGAGAAGAGGATTCAAACTCTGCTCCATTTAGAGACCAAGGAGACAACAATGGGGGGAGATGCTCTTGCTGAAAACAATGGTTAACAGCCATGTAGCGTTCATGTAACAACTGTTCTGAGGTGATTGCTTAAGAATAAGACATCTTCACATTTCAGTAGGGGGCCAGCCCTGGCCTCCTGCCCTCAGCTAGGTGCTTGCTTGATGAAGGACAGAGAAGTAAAACAAGAATCAAAATGCTGATACATTTGATCTCTTAAACATTAAAGAGCACATGGAAGGAACAGGCAGAGTCAGAAGCAGTATCAATTAGTTTAAATTATAACATGCAATGCCAGTGTCAGCAATCACATCGGCAACTTGTTAGAGCTGCTTGAAAGTAGCAGAAGTACATGTCGAAGCACGTGTCAAATCCCATGTGATTAGCTCACTGCATTGACAGTAAGTATAATGCACATTTGCAGAAAAATATTCAGCAACACTGACATAGCCTGTGACCTATCACTTAGAAATGTTCCTGCAAAAAAAAAAAATGTTATCCTGTAATAATAACCTAGAGAAATCACACCTTTTGCTCTTGCTCCATGGTCCAGTATCCCCCAGATACATCTCTTGGATGGACCATGAGGAATGTTGGCTCTGTGCATGAAAGGGGACCCTGGGTGAAGCTACAATAAAGCCACCTTTGGAGTCAGGTATGAGTCTCCAAGGTCTGCCATGTATGAGAAGAGGTTTTCTTTCATCTCCTTTCCCTGATGTGGCCCCTGGTTCCTCACTGGCATGTTGCAAAGCCCAGGGGCCTGACAGTAAGCTGCCCGCCTCTGTCCAGGTGTCCAGGAGGGCAGTGCCAGAGAATGGTTCTCTGATCCACTGAATCATTTTGAAATTGCAATTCTATCTAATTAGTGTTTAGTGTTGGCTGTCTTCAGTGTTTACATTGGTTTGTTTCCATGAAGTAAGATTCCTCAGATATTTATTACTATGAATATGTTACACCCTGTTTTGACAGTCACCTTATGTTCTGTCAGTTTGGGTTTTTTTCTCATTTACCTTCATTTCATGTATGACTCCCAATCTTTATCTACACATTCTTTTCACTGCATAGTCTTGAAGCAGGAGTTTGTCCTTGTTGCTGGGTGGATTGTAAGGGCTGGTCTGTACAATAACTGTGCAAGAAATAAGGAATTTATTCCCGACAGCTTGACAGGGTAAGTTTGCCCAAGCACACAAGCTATCCAAATTTCACATAAAACAGACACCTTGCACTGAAGGAAAGTAAAGAAAAGCTGTGGCTCATGATTTGGTTTACATTTGCATTTTCCATCAAGGGGTTATTTGATCTTCTCTGCAGGGAGCAGCCACAAAGCATAAATTCCATTTCACTCTCCAAAAATATTTGGGGTTATTCAGAACTCTCAACTTCTGATCTTCCTCCATACCAAACAGCCTGTGGAACAAGAGCTACCTTCCCTTACATTTCAACAGTCTCTAATACACACTTCTCTCTTTCACTGTTAATCATGTCTTAGCCCATTGCTCACGTGACCATGTCAGCTCAAGCATATGCAACAAACTCAAAATTCAAAATTACTTGGCTTTGAAACAGAAGATAATCTTAAGGAACAACTACAAATTAAATATCATAAAATAATATTCACATGTATGTTATCAGATAATGTACTCTGTGATTTAAATTCTGCTACTGTCAAACTGTTTGAATCATTAAACACACGACAACAAATGGGCAGTTTATTCATTCTAGAAACATTCTGACATTTTGTATCCAAAGAGTTTTTTTCTAGTATGGTTAACTAACTTGTTTTCTGGTGTGCTGAATAAACTAAGAATACTTTAAAAGTTATGGTGAATCATAATTTCTAACTCAGCATTACAGAAATATGTAAAAATTTTTATATTCAACAGTAGAAGTTCTCCAGAAAAGAACATTTAAGACTCATTAAGAACAAAGGGTTGTTATGTCTTGATATCATGGAGGTCTGGGATATTATGAACCCAGGCTTCCACCAAAAAATATATATTATTTTTACGTTAGGATTAAGCTTACAAAAAGGTTGCTGGCATCCCAGTGCTACTGAGTAACTTGTGCAGCTGGATTAGATCAATTAGTCCCAAACCCAAACATTAAATAAACTTTTACTAATATTGGTTCATGCAATTGCATTGTGTTACAAAAGCAATATTTTAAGAGTGAACAGCAACACATTTTCAATTTCCTTGTAGATACTGTGTCAGAATCTGGAGTGTAACACATTTAGTAGTGTAATCAGTTCACCTTGGTTATTTTCCTCTAGGAACTGTTTACTGGAAGCTCTGGTAACAGTTTATTTTCACTTTTTTATATCCTTACCTAGTGATTCTAATTCAACCACTGTTATATCATCTACAGTAAACAATTCAAAGAGACAACGGTAGAAAAGGAGGGGAGCATATTAAAAAACAATTTTATCATAGTCATGTAGGTAACAACTGTTATCAAATATTTTATCCTTTTTTATTACAGCATGCTAACAGTCTGAATGTGCATTCAATCATTTGTAAAGAGTTTAAAACAACCTGCCAACAAAGCTATATTTTTAAAAAAAAACATAGAATCTTTGGGCCATCTGCGACCTCAGTCCCAAACTCCACTCCTGTCCAGTTTTGAATGGAGCCAAGCACAGTGAGTTGTGCCTTGCTTTCTTTGGAGACAAATAAGAGCAACCACGGATGTATGCAAGAGCAAAAATGGCTTCTTGGAACCACCAGGAAGAACCTGGGGCCCCTGCATGGGATGAGCTGAGAAGGAGGGACAGAGACATGACACTTCTCTATGTTAGACCCTGATTTCCACCTTACCCTTCTACTGTCCAGTCTTCTGCCTCAAACAATGTCCTTCTGTACAGGGAGATATTTCTTTACATGTAGATCATAAAACTAAATATTCTAATGTTAAATGTTGTTTTGTAGAAAAAAGTTGACAACAATTACATTTTTCAGGATCTCTTTTTTTCCATATATATTAATATCATGCCTCACATTTCAGTGACTTTTATTCAAACTTACTACAGCTGAGTTGCAAAATCTTGTCTTTGTCCTTAAGACCATGACAGAGAACTTTATCTGCATTCAGATGCTTACTGGTTTGTGGTATTTCAATAATAAAACAGCAGGATTGAAGGCTCATGATGAGAAATCTGACTAATTACCTGTTAGATGATAGATGGTTGTAACTCGGCAGTGCCAGTCACTGAAAACAAAACACTTCTAGATATCAATCAGGTTCCTGACAAATTCAATTTCCATCACATTCAGTGGACAATAAATGTGAATTTTACCTCAGCAGCTATATAGCTTTGACTTTTAACTTTCCAATATGCATAATGATATTTTAATAAAGTAGAGATTTTTTAAAGTAAATTAGTATTTAAATACCTGACATATTCATATTTCAGGCTCAAAGCTGGCGGACATAATTAATGTTGTAAATCTGTCTTGTGTTCTACTGCAAACAGCAAAAGGTGCATTTAATAGCAGTTCCTCAGTTTTCTCTGTATATTTTTATATAAGACCAATTATTTACTACACTTGTAATGGAGGGATTTACCCTCTGTTTTTTCCAGCATCTTATTCATCCATACGTCGATGAGTTGGGTGCAGATTCTACGTATGACTCAAAATACAAAATGTCCAATTATCACCATGACATACCAGCATATGGGCAAAGTTAAAACAATGAAGGATTGGAGCGTGGAAATGGAATATGGGCTTGAAGAAACACCTCTCTTTCTTTCCACACAGGGACCAATTGCATTGTCAACATCTGGAAGCTGTGGATAAGCCGGTCCAATTCAGAATTAATCTGAGTCCACTTACTCTGTTATAAATCAGGAAAGGTCAATTACAACGTGTTTAATATCCATGTCAACCGTGTGAGATGAGAATTAGGCTCCAGAGGTCATCAAACCATTTGTTGCATTGGATACAATAAACCAAAAGCTAAGAGGAAACATTAGCATTGCCCCCACGTTGTTATGTGCATCCTTGTAACGCTGCAACTAATCACCCTGATGAGCAATCCTCTACCCGTCCATCACACGTGCATGGAGCAGACATAGCAGGTTCTGTCCCAAGCACGTGAAATCTCCATATATTGTGGGATATAAATTCAGGCCAAATCATTTATCTCTGACAGATGGCATCAACACAACAAAAAAGAAGGGGATGAAAATTGTGGTTATATTTGTTTTGGAACACTGTGGCTCTCCTATTTCACCCAATTTTTAAAATGGGGAAAAAATTACAATCAACACTTAATACAATTGTCCTTCTTGGAAGTGGAGGCACGAGGCACAGACATTTCAATGTGCTCCATCAGCTGCCAGTGGCAAAGCCCACATCTGAGGAGCTGCTGTAGTCGTTCGCCTGGCCCTCAGTGCAGGAGCTGTGGGGAGCTTTGTCCTTGGGAAATGGGATAATTATTAAGCAGGTAACATCTGGGACCTGTTTTTCTCAGACAACATTGGGGAAAGATGACTGTGTTAGTGTACGTGGCTGAGAGTTTCCAGGGCTGGCCACTGGTCTGTGTGTTCAATTTGAGTGATTGGCAGGCATGGAGAGAAGCCTTGTCTGCTCATTTCTCTCAACCAGAAGCAGCTTCTACCTTTATCCAGAGGTTCCCTCACAAGCCCCCTCTCAGCCGTGGATCTCCAGGCGGCTGCTGGACCAGGGATGGGCAGAAGATACTTGAGAAACCCTGGGGACCAGCCTGCCCCAGGGCTGAAGCAGGGACCCAGTGGAAAGGTATGGTGAGTGCTGGGTGCCCGGGCTGTGAGGAGCTCCATGCCAGAGGTGGTGGTGTGAAAAAAGTTCAAGGGGCTGAAAGGGCTGAGAAATTTTCACTGGAGTCAGAGTTTAATCAAGAAACACACTGCAGTGAATCCATTTCTCCTGAACATGGGGTTCTTTCTTTTCCAAGTCCTGATTTGACATCTCACCATAAGTGCCCCAGAAGAAGGTGCCTGAGCACCAGCCACAGTTGGAGGGTTTTCCAGGGTACTGCAGGCCACATGCATGTGGATCAGGCTTGCCTGCCTTGTGTTAGGTTGGATTTACATGGTTTTACACAGGAAGCTGCAGCCCATTTGCGCTCCAAACTGCATTCCTCTCTGCAGCCTGGCATTTTGCAAGTAACTGTTATTTTCCAGTTTGCAGTAATACATGTTGTTCTTCCTGAATTCTCAGGAATTGTTTCTACTTCATGTTTAAAAAGATCCTTACCATTACTGTCAGTTTGTCTCTCCTTTTGTATAGTCACACTGTCACTGTAAAAGGTGCCTATATACCTATGAAATAAGAAGTTTGGTGCATCAGTGAAAAATTGTGCTTAAACACAGATTATCAAAGATTATGTCACCAATCTGCATGCATGCACATACATGTATATTATATATATATATGCAGTTAATCAAATAAGAGTAGCTTATATCATTGCATCTTTTGGAAACAAATGGCTGTACCAACAAGTTCTTCTGTTTCTGATACCAACAATAAATTACCAGGTTCACATTTAAATGCTACTTTCATTATATATGTATTGAAGACTCTATGATTATTTTTTTTTCTTAATCAAACCACTACTTAGGCTTTTCTTAAAGCAGCCTGACATGAAAAGATTTCAAAAGGACAAACGCTGTTTTTAAAGCTAATGTACTATTTATGATTTTAAATGACAGAGGTATAGTTTCACCTGCTTTATTCCAGATGTTATAAACAATGTTTCATATAAGAATATTATTTTCTCATTGCTTTCCAGGTAAAGTTTTCACTGGCTTCATTAAAAAGCCTGAATGTAAAACAGCTGCAAAACCATGAATCAGGTCCTGGAAAGTGAAGTCACTCTTTTTTTTTTTTTTTTTATCACTTGACATGGCAACACAGCAGCTATTTAATTACACTCATACAAGAACAATAAATAAAAGTCATATGACCTTATGTTTCAATAAAATAAAATCCACTTATTTATTTTAACTAAAATGTCATTTCCCATTTATTTTCCTGTGATGTGGTTGCCAGTGTCCAATTTTTAGGCTCAGTGCACAACAGTGATAAGGTCAAAACCTGAGACAGGGTGATGTGATTAGCCCTGTCCTAGGCTACCTCATAAAAATGTCTGCCACACAGCACATGCTCTGTCACACAAGAAAAATTGTTTACCAAAGGGTTCAACAGAACAGAGAGTTGTATGAACATGCAGGGGGTGGTACCCTGACTTTTTATACTCGCATCTCAGCTGATTTGTACAAAGATGTGGTGGGGACAAAAAGAAAATAAAACTAGACATTGGAAAATCAAAATTTATGATGGGTGGTCTGGCAGCAAATAACTGTTGCAGGTGACCTTATGAAGCCAAGGTGTGATTCATCAATCCCTCAACACTTGTGACACGGAATATTTTCCCTGCTTTGGAACAGGCACAGACCCAAACAAAATCTGACCTGATGAGGTTTGGTTCAGAGAGGTCTCACATCTCCTTGAGAATAGGTGGAATTACAAGCACCAGTACCAGTCACTAATATGATACCACAGACAGAGACTTTATTTATCATGCAGAGAGTGAAAACAAAGCTTTCTAATAGATTTATTAGTAAAAGGGAACAGAAGAATCTAGTATGGACAAACTGCCTGTTCCCCACATCTCAGCTGCCAGGACTTCCTGCCCTCAGGCTTGGATATATTTATCTGGTTATAATTCAGTAAAGTTGTGTGATTTCAAGCCATTCCAAACAAACAATACGTCCAGGATATCATTCACGGATGTCCTGACAATGCAATATTTCACATTTCAGTTTAAAATAAAAAATGGACATGCTAATTAAATGCTCTCACAAAGATAAGTTGTTCTCATAAAATTTTTTTATTTTTTTTTTTTTTTTTAAACAGTTTAAGGACTGTAAAAATTAAAATTATGACAGTTTTATCTGGATGAAATTACTATAACATACATCACTGGCTAAGAGAGAAAAGCATATGGAATATATATATATTCAGAGCTTGATTGTGCTGTTTCTTTGTATTCAAAGGCCTCTTTGACTTCACTGGAAATTTTACATATGTGACAGTTGCAGAAATGAGTCCTCAAATTGTAGAGAAATCAAATTTCCATGTTAAAGAGACCCTGTTTCTAATTTCACTTGGAAAAATCAGTTTTTCATATGTCCCTCCATCTCGTTATTTTCCCAGCCTTTCTAAACATTGCTGCTTTTTATAAGTGAGGGACACAAGGAGGGATAGAAAGAAAGAAAGAAAGAAAGAAAGAAAGAAAGAAAGAAAGAAAGAAAGAAAGAAAGAAAGAAAGAAAAAAGAGAAACTTTGTGTTTACCAGGGGACAAATATGCTACTGGAACAAGTGTTCAGTGTCGAGTGTACTGTCAGGAGTAAGGAGAAATGTGGGTAATACCATTTGTGCCCCAGTGTTCAAAATAAAATATTAATGGCAACATTTCCTGAGAAATTAAATTACTTGAGAAAAAAAAAAATCTTAACAATATGCATTCCACTGCCATATTGAAACCCCTCACACAAATTATGGTCAAATTATTATCCTTTTGTCTTCAACATACATACTTTATGACCTTGAGAGATGTTCTCATATAAATTTCAGAGGTTTTCTGCTTTAGAATGTTATATTACACATGCACTCTCTGGCCAAAGAAAAAAGCACAACCATTACGTTTGAATGGGTGAAAGTCAGATGTTTGATTGCAGGAATCATGAGATGATCTGGGTTCTATTTAGCCCCCACTTAAACCTCCAAAATTATTCAACTTTAGTAATTCTTGATGCAAGTGTATAGATGCCAAAGGGTTAAGTCCAACCAGATCAGTTTGTCGCCTGCTGCACTGACGGACAGTCAGACTCAGCACATTAAGGGAGTGCTCTTTTCATTGCAACACTTCACAATTTCTTTATGGTTCATACTCAACCATTAATAGTGACTCTGGTTGTCAGCTAACTGCAGTTCTCATTAACCTGAAAATAAAAAAAAATCAAGTTCCATTCTAACACTGGTCCTCCGTATGTGACAAATTCTGGCTACTATGCCTCTAAGAAGAATATCATTATCTTAAATATGAGTCAATATCTCAAGTTTCCAATGCACACAATATTATCAAAATGAGTTTTAAAAAATATATAGTTTCTACATTATGACTATTTCAAAAAAGACAATTGTGATGTAAGGGAGGGAAACATGACTCACACCCATCAGTTTTCTATGGCCTATATTCAATTCTATCTGAAAAAAAAAAAATCATTAGAAAATCGAAGGACCTGCTAATAAGCTGAAATTGTTATCATGTTTTATACACATTAAAATCATGTTTCAAGTAGATTAATAATATCATACCAGCTTCATAAGCAGTGAAGGACACAGGCTTTATTTGCACTGACTGTAACACAAAGAACAGACTTGCTTCTGCTGAGATTATGAGGGGGCTAAAACTTTCCTTTCTCTAATCAGGTCACCAAGAAACAGAAATATTTGGGGCATAAACCTGCAATCTGTTGAATACTATCAAACAAGGAAAATCTGTGTACCTCATATGGTCTTTAGTGTCTTGCCAGATACTGGTGCACTGACTTAAGGTCAGACTAAGCATCTATCTCTTACTCCAGTCTATGCAAGAAGATTGTCCCAAACACTGTTACTATTAAAATGATATAAATATGCATCTTCTACAGTCATAAATATTTTTTCCAACACAATTTTTTCACTGTTGTCCCCCATTTCCATCTATAATCTGCTCTGCTAAAGTTTAAGGACAGTTTTGCAGAATTGCTGCAAATATGGTTAAACCTAAGATCCCACAGCAGTATAATAAATATTCATCAGTACTGCATTTGCCTTTATGCACTTTCCAAGCTTCAAAATAGCTAAATGACACAAATTTGTTACAGTGGTAACAGCAACACAATTATGGTTAGTGGCCTGTCGCTGCTACTATCCGAACTTCAGCTTAGAATAATATAAAACTCTTGACAGGCCATTCATGGATCAAACTTAAAATGTAAGGAAAAAAGAAAAATGGTTTTCACAACTGGAAGTTTATGGAACTGCCAGATGACAAGCTAGCACATGGATGAGAAAAGTAAATGTAAAGTGAGGAGAAAAAAAAAAAACAAAAAAAACAACACATGAGCATTACACATAGGCTTTATACATGAACACAATATTTACCTTGACATTTTTAAAAACCAAGACATTTCTTAGAGGAATGGCAAGAAATTAAGACCCTGAGGGGATGTTCTTCTCCATACCAGAGGCCCAAGCTAGCTCAAGAGAGACAGAAGTTGATCCTGCAGACATGAAATGAAGTATTTCTGCCCAGCTGGGCAGCAGGCAGTAACTGGTGCTGGAGCTGGATGCCTCGGAGGTGAGCCCAGGGACATATCAGGCAGTAAACTCTGCCCACCTTGCAGGCAACAGCCATCTAATGAAGAAGCTTTCACTCCTTGATTCATTACTAGATATTACACCAGAAACAAGATGGATAAAATATACAGTTCAGTCTTATTTATGCTCTAGGCTTGCTCTATAGATGGGGGAAGGAGGAGGAAGGAGGGGAGTGAAGGAGCAGAAGAGAGAGATTTCCTCCAGCAAGAGGTCAAGAGCACCCAAGTCAGGCTCTTGCTCTAACCTGCTCAGAATGAGGTTCTTTCTCTTCATTGCCTCTTTGGAAGGCGAGAAGACAGCCAAGCTGCAGTGACCTTCCTAAGGTGACAGCCACTCTTCCCCAACATCTCCACCAGGAGAGATCAGACAGGGCCCACAAACTCTAGAACTTTCTTAGGGATTATCTCTGAAATGAGGTCCCCACTAAAGAAAGAAGTGCTCACCCATCTTCTCACAAAGGACTAATATCAGCGTGCTACAATGAGGGATTTGGTTACTAAAACATAATTTAAAAAAAAAATTACTTCATAGCTCTGTGTGCACCCAATGAATAGCACTCAATAGCACCCAATGAATTATTAACACAAATAATAAAAACAAATATATGGTTGTAAAAATAAATTAATAAATTATATTTCATTATGCAGTATCTTTGATTTTTATGGTGTTTGTTTGATTACCCACTAATTTGCAAAAAGTGGTAATCTGCCGTATGCATCCCAGTCATTAGTGAAATCATACTGTACTTTAGTCAACAGGCTGATGAATTGACACGTTGCACGAGCAGCAGCCAATACCTCATACAGGTGGATAAAAATTAATTAAAGATTCTTGTTTTTATAAAAGCCAGTTTACATCATTTAGGCAACAAAGAGTAACCACTGAGTTTCTACACAGATGCTTATGGTGATATAAATGAACAAGAGAAGTAAGTAACAATCTGCCTAAAGATACTTATGGCTCTTGGGGTTTTTTTAACATATTTTACCTTTTGGTATCTCTGATTAAGTTTGGTTGAGAATATCAAGATGACACCTAGAAGACAAATATAACTCAGTATGGATCAAGAGGATAAGTTCAAACACAAAATTTTGAGAAATATATGTTCTCTTGAGCAGATATATAGGCGTTATCATTGGTATGGCTATAAATAAATATTAAATCCTCATCAATCAAAATAAGAAGTACTCTACAGTTTCACTTTCACCAGATAACAATAACATCTCTGGAAAAACATTAAGTTTAAATGATAGCATATTTATTATTTGACAAAAACTACCTTACAAAATATTTTGTTTAAATTCCCAGGTGATTTACATACTAGAGTATAACAGCTGCTATAACAATTCTGAAGTTGTTTTTTTTCTAAGAACTCTCTGAATCTTCTAACACTGCAAGTGTTTTTCCAGGACCTAGTTTTAAATTAGCATGCCTTGAGAAAAATACCTGCATGTATTTTCCTAGAACCACACTAGCGACTGATCTCAGCTCAACAAAAGTGGAAGAATTCCTAGATCATTTCAAAGTCACTTGTTGAACTGAGGTTCAGAGAAGAAATAATTCTCCTTCATCAGCCTAGAACCTCTACAGAACCAGAAGGCAGTACAAAGGCTTTGCGGGGCACGGATGGCTGTGGTGCACAGCCAGAGCAGAACCTCCTGGCAGATATCACTGAATTTCAGCATTTTAAAATCCAAGCCCTGAAATAACTTCTTCTATACCCTGAATTCTTTCTCAGGCAAAACTCTTCCTGAAGCAGCAATGGGCTTTCTGTTTAATTCTAGACACGTGCAATTTTATTTTAGGATGAGCAAATAATTAATCTATTAAAAGGTTCCATGGGACATTCCAAAAGTTGCCATGAAAAATTATTGTCAGTGAAGAGCTGAGATACTGCTTTATAGAATTAGCTCATAAAATAGTATCATGTGTAATTGCATTCATGTTGTCACTGTCTCTTTGTAAATCTCCAGAGATTTACAGCACCACACACTGGAGCAAGACTATCTAATATTTATAATGTTTCATTATTTTCATCTACTTGGAACTAAACCTATAGACTTAGGGAAAATGCAATACAATGTGTCAGAAATAGTCATGTCCACTTGCAGGATTTATAGCAGCACACAAAACACCGGCAGACACAATACCACAGTAATTGCAAGCTACCAAACAGCTGCATGGCATTTACTCAAAATACTTTATGCATTTAACACACTTACTAAGCGGAACTTGAAATAGGCTTACTGTTTATTTGGGCACGTCAGAGGGGAAATTCTGTTTCTTTACTAGACCTACAGAGTATAAACAGATCCAGATTATAAAACCCTTTCATCGTCCTTCTACAGGTAAAAATATTTTAACTCATGAAAGTTTTAGCTGGGGAAAAGCTAAGACTTCAGAACTTTTCCTATAGTTTAAGTCCTGCTTGGAAGAGGATGGACAGATCATTCTTGCATGGCTTTCATATGAGAAGTGAGTTGTTTACCACTTTTTGAAACATTTAGGATTTCATATTAGCATTTCCTAATTTATGACCAGGAAAACAAGAAGCATGCAGCTTTCTGATTTCTGCTGTCTGCCAGCAGACAAGCACTCCCGCAAGAGTAAAACAATTTCTTCGTAATTGGTGAGGTCTTAAAATACATGTCCGAGCTTCATAAAGAGCATAGCACTGATGTCAGTTGGAATTTTGCCAGACGAAGAAAGGAAGAATTTGGCCCTTTATCTACAACTACTGACAGCACTGCACAATTTAGGTTGTTAGGATTTTTAAAATAAATGTGCTACTCTTTAGTCCCAAATAAAATTTAAAAGGAGAGAGTATCTAAATATGGTGCTAAGTTTGCAAGTCTCTAGGTCCTTTGCAAGTGAGGACAGAAAACTGAAGATTCCAACAATACTGACATTTTCTAGATAAGCAAGTCCATATATATTTTTAAAGGGTGTTGCTGTTTTTTTTTTTTTTTTAATAGCTGTGCTTTTTGCTACAGTCACTAAGTATCATGAGAAGGAGAAATATGATATTAAGCAGGATCTGATCCTAAACTTATGACTCCAGTGGGAACAGACTAAAACCCATTTATAGCATATCCCAACAGAAACAATCCATTTGCTGTAGCAGTGTTTACTGCATCTGAATTCTCCTAGCAGAAAACAGTATTTTCAGTCAAATCCCAATATTAGCAGGGAATTAATTATTAAGTGATATTCGTGGAACAGTGCTGGGGGGGTGGCAGGGGGGAGGGGGAAGCAGGGTGTCCCTCATTGCTGTTACTCATGGTAATCAAGAATATAGATTTGGTAATATGGTCGATTTTCAGCTTGTAGTCATGTGGCTGAAAAAAAGTGGTTTACTGGAAAGTACCTGACCAAATCTTTTAGATAGTTGCTTTGTTTATACAAAAATACACCTTTATCTATATGAAAAATAGTTTAAGAAATGTCCTAAAAGCAATCATTGCTTGGATAATGTGAACCTTGCACATCACTTCCATCAGCGCTGAAGTACCGGTTCAGCCTTCCTGTGGAAGCTTACATCCAAACACAGACCTTTGCATGCTAGATGTGAAGCAATAAATTTTAATCTACCTCAAGAATGTTACCTCTGAATAATGTGCTGTAATCCAATGCAAAACTGGAAAGAGATGAAAAGTGCTGTACCTGTACAGTCATTTCTATCGTGCCTGAAGCCTGTTCCCACTCAACAGGAGTGTCCCATTGATTTCAGTGGGGTTTGATTCAGTCCCTTATTTCAGCCCTCATGTGTTTCACCAGTTTGCTGTAGTTAAACTTCCTGGTAGCCTCTGTCCATTGCTCCTTATAGGAACATTCAACAATTTGCTGTATGATTAAAAATGTTTGTGGAAGCATGAACCACACTGCATATTGATCAAACATAAAGACTAAACAGCTCTGACAAGTGTCACAGCAGAAGAGTAATTCAGCATTTAAAAACCAAAAATCAGTTTTAAAAAAATATCCCAAGTATTTTAAACAAACTAGCTAGACAATTCCAAATGCTTGTATTAGGGATATTCACCTCAGTGCAAGTCCTGCTGCAATCAGTAATGGTAAGTAAAAATAAACAACTAAATCTTAACAGATAAAAAAATTATGACTGACACTAAAATTGCCTTAAGCAAATAACCTGCTTCACTCACCTGCAGGAAAGATAATAATTTTGATTTAGACATAGCCACTTGCATTAGGTATGTAACTGCCTGTATTATAACCCTACTTCCTAAACCAAACATGCCAGTAATAGAAGTCTAAGGGTTCAACAGCTTTTAATAAAGCATAAAGTAAGAAAAGGAAAACACTAACTTGAATAATTAAACACATATTTTGATAACTAGGAAAAACTATCTTGACTGCTTTTATGCTGGCATTGCATTTACAAATTCTTGATTTATCAATCATTATATTTACAATGTTTCTTGATTTGTATTACGAAGCTGGTGGAAGGATATTTCTATTCAGCACTCACATTATCTAACAATTAATATTTTTTTTGGTATTTCTTACATGATAGTTCTTTCAGATGTCAAGCAGAAACTACACTTGCTCGGTTAGGATTTTTTTTTTTTATGTACAATACCTTAAAACCTAAAATTCCACCGCAACCATGCACATTACAGTGCTTCATGCTGACTTTGGTGTAATTTTTCACCATTCAACAAAGTCAAAGAAAGGGGAAACTTCAAGTGCAAAATACTACTTTTTTTTTAATAGATGTTTTTCTTTCAGAAATATTACATCTAGTCCAAGCATATTTCTAACATTTCAGCTGTTTGAGCTTCCTTGGCCTGCAACCTGCAAAGATTCTGTCAGAGTGGCTGTCCATTTTTTTTTTTTGCTATGAAATGTTTGTAAAATCTACTTGAAATAAAATGCAGGAGGAGATAGACGTCTGCATACAGGTTCATGAACTTCCGAGCAATTTTACATTCTGACTATAAAATACGCACAGAAAATGGGCCTAAGAGAGAATTCCGAACCTTACAGCATTTGGTTTATATTTTTTTACTAGAAGTGAAGTGTCTGGCACATCATTCATTTCCTCCTGGAAGGTGCAGATTTGAGGATGTGTTCAACCCTACTCTAAGTTTAGAAAGTTTCAGAATAAAAGGAAACTATTCCCAAAGTCCCTGCCATCTAGGTCTGCCTTTTAGATAATGAAGTTTCTGAAGGCATTGCTCAACAGAGACAGACTACGGAGGAAAGGAAAAAAAAAAAGGGGGGGGGGAGGGGAGAAAATTACAGAAAAGCATATGTTTTTGCATTTCTTGTGAGTTTATTCAGAATTATATCCATCTGGGTGAAACATCTAGCTCCCCAGCAAATTAATGGTCTGATGATTCAGGGAAATGTAGAGCTAGGTTCTCGGTTGTAAAACGCATGTAAATGAAGCAAGGAGAGCATGGAGGTGAATCTAGTTTGGTAGGATAGACATTTTTCATAGATTAAGTATTAATTTGGAAACAATAACCTCCTAATAAAATGCCAACGTTACAGCAGTTTTATTAAAACGCATCTTCAAATAAGGAATGAAATTCTCTCAGACTCAGCTGCAGACTGCTGAGGAACCTGAGCAGAGGCATCATTTATTAGCAGAGGCGGCTCATTAGAGAGGGGGAAATTGCTGTCGGCTGGGAACTCGCTCTTGCTTCAGCTGGAAGTTTTGCCTAAGGAGCTCAGGATCGGCCCCTTGCAGTGCCCCTTCCCCCCTCCACCCCGCTGCAGGGAGGGAACGGCTCTCACCTCTTCCCGTGGGGAAAAAAGGACCTAAGCCTGCGCTTGGAAAACGCTCCGTTGTCTCTAAACCAGCAGTCCCCTGGCAAG
>NW_008592455.1:74240-74482 GCF_000691845.1 Merops nubicus
CTTGAGCAGAGCAGCAGCGTCCGCAGATGCTCAACAAATGATCGGTCAAAACACGAAACGCGGTTTCCTTCTTTTTTTTCTTCTTGGCTTTTTTTTTTTTTTCTTTTTTCCTTCATTTTCTTTTTTGGAGGGGCTTTGTTTGGTTTGGATTTTTGACAGTAACTTCTGGGGATTAAGCCCTCTCCAGAGTTTGCCCGTGCCTTGTCATGTGAGTAACGTCCTGCACAACTTAACGAGATAAA
>NW_008592456.1:0-592 GCF_000691845.1 Merops nubicus
CCCCAGGGTGACCCCATGTCCCCCCTTCTAGCTGGGGTGTCCATGCGGATGCCCCGGGTTATCCCTGAAGGGCCGAGGTGTCCACAAAGTGCCCCCAACCCCCTGCATCCCTCCTCCCAACTGGGATGGCCCCAAAGGGATGGGACCTTCTGGAGGTCTCTCCAACCACTTGTCCCCATCTGCCACCAGGACGTAGTGTCCTGGGGGTGTCCCCAGTGGGTTAGGGTGTCCTTGGGGTGTCCCTATCCCTGTATCCCCATGTCCCAGTGGACAGGGACATCCTGGGGGTGTCCCCAGCAGGATGAGGTGTTGTCACAATCCACCTGTCAATTCACAGTAAGTTTGGGCAGCAGTTCAACCCCCTTGCTTTCCAGCCACCCTCAGATGATCCTGGGTGGGGCTGGGGGTGGCTGAGCTGAGCTCCTGAGTGATGCCCAGTTGGACAGGTTGCCCTGATCGGGTTCTCACATATTCCCAGAGAACAGGATTAAGAATCAAATGTAGTCAAATGCTGAACTATTTATTTCATACTTAAAACGTAAGGAATCCTAGAATCCTAGAATGCCTGCTCTGAAAGGGACCTCCAAAGGTC
>NW_008592457.1:0-265 GCF_000691845.1 Merops nubicus
GTCTATAGGGTCTATAGGGGGTCTATAAGGGGTCTCTAGGGCCACCCCAGTCTCCTTCCAGGGGGGGTTTCAACCTGATCCCAGCCCGGGGGTGTATGTGTGAAACACGTGCACGGGGGCTGCACACGCGTGTGCACACGGGGGTGAGAGTGTGTGTGTGTGCGCACAGGTGTGTGTGCACAGGTGTCCTTGCACGTGTGTGTGTGAGCACGTGTGTGTGCACGAGGGGGTGTGCACGGGGGGGAGTGTGGGCAGGGGTGGGCGT
>NW_008592457.1:561-995 GCF_000691845.1 Merops nubicus
GTGTCGGGGGTGTGTGCTCGGGGGGGGTGTGAGCGTGTGTGTGCGTGTGCACACGTGCACACAAGTGTGTGCCCGGGCAGGTGTGTGTCCGTGTGAGCACTTGTGTGTGTGAGCACATGGAGGTGTGCACACAGGTGTGGGTTTGCACGGGCAGTGTGCACACGTGTGTGTGCGCAAAGCACGTGTGCGTGCACGAGGGGTGTGTACATGTGTGAGAGCACGTGTGTGTGTGAGCACAGGTGTAGGTGTGAGCACGTGTGTGACCACGTGTATGCACACACGTGTGCACAAGTGTGAGCACGCCTGTGTGCACGAGTGTGAGCACGTCTGTGTCCTTGTGCCTGCACACACGTGTGTGAGCCGTGTGTGCACATGGGCCGCACGCTTGTGCATTTGCACGTGTGTGTGCGTGCACGAGGGGGGTGCAGCTTTGG
>NW_008592458.1:0-7380 GCF_000691845.1 Merops nubicus
CAGTGGGGGCCCCCAGCACCCCCATCCCCTGGCAGGGAGGGAGGCAGGTTCTGGCTCTCTGTCAAGGAATTAATTGAAAAATAAAATCATTAGATGGGAACTCCAGAAATGCAAAATTGTGGGGAGCTGGGAAGGGGGAGGGGGGTAGGCGGAAGGGGGGGGATGTGAGCTTTTGTCAGGTTAATTTCTTCTGTATTGATGTTTTGTGACATTTACTTGTTGTTTATCTCCCACAGCAGCTGTAATACTAAAAGAAAATGCACAGCTTGTTCCATTTATTTATTTTACACCTTTTCTTTAGTCCTGTGGTATGTTTGTTTGTTCGAGAAACCCAGCGAGGCTTTTGATGTCTGAAAGCAGGATTTAAACAGCTGTTCCCCCTGTGCTGCTGCAAGCAGGAGCTGCTGCCGGGGCTGGGGGAGAGGGGGCTACTGCCAAAGGGCCACTTCTGGCCCCTTGGAGAGCTGGCAGCCCCCTCGAGCACCTGCCAGGGGGGATGAGTGCAGGCTGCTGACTAGATAAAAGGGAGAGGTTTTTGATGCTGAGGGTGGTGAGCCCCTGGCCCAGGTTGCCCAGAGAGGTGGTCACTGCCCCATCCCTGGAACCATTCCAGGGGCGGATGGAACAAGCTCTGCGAAACCTGCTCTAGTTGGGGATGTCCCTGCTCCCTGCAGGGGGGTGGGACTAGTTGACCTTGGAAGGTCCCTTCCCACCCAGACCGTTCTGTGTGTCTACCTGTGTCCTGCTAAGAGCCTCCTTGAACCAAGGCTGGTGTCTGGGTTGGTCTTGTGACCACTCATGGACAGGGGATGAGGGAATTTGGGTCAGGGGGAGGGGTCGGCCTCACCAACGAGCAAATTTGGACACTGGGGTTGCTTGCCTGCAGCAAAGCCTGTGAGCCAAAGCAGAGGGGTAGGTCTGGAGCTGTGCCTCCAGCTGGAGTGTCCTGCCAGGGGCTGGCTGCTGGGGAGGTGTCGTGGTGGCTGGGTGGCCTTACCCAGGAGGGAGATGGGGTGGGGGGCTGGAGGTGGCAGGAGGTGAGCTGGAGGTGACTGTGCGTGGGTCCAGATGGTCATCTTCCCTTTTCTTCTTCTCCTCCATCCCCTTTGCTCTCACCTGGAACTGGACAGACTCCCCAAAGAAGAGAAAACAGTCAGAGGTGTTGAATGAAATCCTGGAGCATCTGGAAGAGGAGGAGAGCAACCAAGATGAGACCATCTAGCAGCTGCCTGGCATCTGGTGAGGGGGGCACTGAGGCAGTGGGGCTGTGGTGGGACTCTGGAGGGCAAAATGCCTGGGGCAGCCCCCTGTGCAGGGGGGAGCACGGGCACTGCTCGTGTCTCTGCTCTCCTCCAAGGGAAGCAGCAGAACTGCTGCTGCAGCAGAACTCGCTCTCCAGTTGCACAACGGCCTCGCTGGGCTTGGAGGAGAACAGATGGGCTGCCAAAAAAACAAAACAACAAAAAAACCCTCATTTGGAGACCAACCTGCAGCGGCCATCATGAAACAGAGAGTTTGGGGAAGGCCTTTTCCCTGCCAGCACCTGCAGTCTCCACAGCTTCGCTCCCTCCAAGGGCACCAGGCACCCTGAGGTCTAGTTCATGCCCTCTTGAGTCCTCCTGGCATCAGGAGGAGGTGACTTGGGGTGCTGGGTTGACAGATCCTTCATGCTGGGGGCAAAGTCCTCGCAGTGCTTTCTGCACCAGCACTGTGTGTGCTCAGCACCTCCGTGGGAATGATCCTGACACATTTGAGTTCTCATTTTTACCGGCACAGAAACAAAACCTCTTCCCAAATCTCATCCACAATACACCTACCAGGGGGATGCTCATACCCTGCCTGGAGCTGGGGAGGGATGGAGCTGGGGGAGGATGGAGCTGGGGAGGATGGAGCAGCCCAGCACAGCCAGCATTGCTCAGAGCCAGGCAGGCCTGGCTCTTTCAGATGCTCCTCTGCAAACCTCCAAACAGGTCCTCCTGTGGGGCCTGGGCTGGCCACTGGGGGCTTGAGGCTCCCCAGTTCTTTGTGCAGACCCCAGGAGGAGGCTGAGAGCTGCAGCTCAGTGCCCAGAACCCAACCACCCCATTCCAGTCCCCATACTGTGCCACAGCCTGAGCCTCCTCCTGCTGCCAGCTCCCGGCCCCCAGCCCCAGGCTTTCCTGCTCTGACAGACCCCCAGAGCCCAGGGCTGCCCTGTGGGGACCTCCGAGGTGTAAAATGCCCATCCTGCCCCAGGGCAGAAGGGTGTTTGTGCTGGATGGACAGCTGGGTAAACTGAGGCACGGGTGCCAGAGCAGCACAGTCAAAGGGGTTTGGCCAAAACAGTGTTGAGCTCATGAAGGAGGGAGGAAAATCTGGTTTTTTTCTCCTTTTTTTTTTTTTTACTTAGCATTGATCTGTGACATTCCCATCCCCACTCCCTCCAGGGAGGGGGGTCACCACGGGGAACTGGGGCTGGAACATCCCAGGGGGTGAAGGACCATCCAGCAGCTCTCCCCACACGGGCAGGTCCCTTCCAGGCACGCGTGTCACCCAACACAGAATTTCAGCCAAGCTCTGTGGCCTTGCAGGTTTGGGGGGGGGGGTTGGTTTTCCTGGATTGGGTTGGTTCATTTTTTTTCCTTGGGTTTTTTTTTTATTCTTCCCTTTTCCCCCTCTCCCTTCATTGTCTTTTGTGGCGGGGCAGGTTTCTTGCTGAGCGTCTCTGAGGTCTGCAGCAGCGACGAGGAGGATTAGCACAAGCAGAGCATGTAGGCTTTAGAGAACAGAGCAGAGTTTGGTTTCAACATCTAATTCAATTTGTTCTGCCGAGATTGAAATATGAAATGGTTGCCAGTCAAACGTTCAAAGGGGGAGGAGGGAGAAGAGAAGAGAGGGAGCCTTCTCAAATTTAAATTTTAATGAAAATTAGTTTAACCCTTTGATATGTTTTAAAACATATGATTTCCCTGTCTGGAAACAGGCTAGAAAACATTCATGAGGATTGGTAGAGTGGTTTGTTTTTTTTTTTTTCTCCCATACCTTCAAACATAATGAAGATTTTTCTTTTTTCCCTTAATGATACTTATCTTGTTGAGCAGTTTGACACTGGTTAATTTTTCAGGCAATTTGGTATCAAGGAAATCTGTTTGATGTGTGCAGGGAGGGGGGCTGTGTATGTGTATACAGATATATATGTATGCCCAACCATTAATTATGAAAGTGCTGATTGCAGCTCTGGAGAACACTTTGAGTTAATTCCTCCTCCTCAAGCAAAGCCTCAACTTCTTTGTTAGGTCTGAAGCCCATACGCTGCACCCCAAAAATGGCACTGAACAGGAATTCTCTGAAAATAAGCATAGACCTGCTAATTACCCTGAATTAAAATGAATGCCTGAGTAGCTCTGCAGCGAATTCATCGCTCCCCACTGCCTATTTTTTGTTCCCCCCCTCAATCTGAAACCATCCTAATGATAAAATAATGCAAACCCTCTTAACTGGCCACGTGGTGAGAGGTGGGAAACAGCCTCCCAGTGGTCCTGAGCCCCAGTGGGGCTTCTCCAGCTGAACACCACCACAAGCTGTTGGGGTGGGGTGGCTGGAGTAGTTTCTTCTAGCAGAAGCTGTGATTTTAGAGAGGCTGTACCTCTAAGGAATGATGGTGTGCTCCTTGTGGTAGTTGGGCTGTGATGAGCTGTCGGTGGTCCCCTCGTTCTGCTGCCTCCTGTCACCCCTGGGGAGAGCTGGGTGCTGTAGGGTGTGATGTTCCTCTGCTCTGAGCGGCCCTTTTTGGGGGTGGGGGGGTTGTATCCAGGCTGTGCTGGTGGCAGAGAGGATGAGGAGCCTGCTCTGAGGCTCTGCCCCTGGTTGGGTCATCACCCATCACTCCTGGAGCTACAACCATGCTGGGCTGTACAGCTACACCCACGCCGGTCATTTCGGGGTCCAGTACAGGTACAACCACAGGGGTTGTTTCAGGGTCCAGCAGATGAGCTCAGGGTGGGTCTCTCCAGGCTCCTGCAACACGTGTTCACCCCAGAGACCTGAAGCTGCTGGATTTTGCTCATCCCTGTCCTCTGCAAGGCCTGGGAGGGGGCGCAGGGTCCCCGTGGGGTCCGAGACCCAAGGGGTGGGCTCATGCCAGGCTGGGATGGCTTCACCCAGGGTGAGCTGGAGGGAGCTGTGGTGGCTGTATCCCCTCCCTGGGGCCTGCTCTGGAATTGGATTAGGATATTATTCAAATGCAGCCTTTTTGCCTGAATTAGAGGGTTGACGGGTTTTAATGTAAAACTCGCTGCGCTTTATTTTGCTGCCTGTTGCCAGAGGCCTGTGTGGGCTGTGATCTGCTTAAGGGGACAACAGCGGGGGGGTTTGCTGGGTGCTGGGAGCCCCTCTGCTTCCAGAGCTGGGTGTCCCTGCTTCCCACTGCTCTGGAAGCCCAGCTCTGCCCTCCCTGATGGCTCAAAGCGACTCGTGGCCTTTGGAAAACTCTTGAGCACAATCCGTGTGGGTTTTGGCACCTCTGCACTGCTCCTGCTTACAGCAGCAGATCACAAATCTCAGCTCTTCTCGTCCCTTTAGTCCCATCTTGCCTTGGCAAAGTCTTTTTCCTTGGGGTGCTCCACAGAGCATGGCTCTGGGAAGCCCTGGAGGGACCAGACCAGCCTCTCTTCATGGGAAGCATCACGGATGCTCTTTGCCAGGGCTGCAGGACAAGCTGGTGGTCCCCTGCTCACTGCTGGCTGGCTCCAGGCTGGAGCTCGGGGGTCTCAAACCTTCCTGTCTGCCCCTTGGCCTTGGCAGCCTTCCCCTTCATCCCAGCAGCTCCACCAGTCACACTTGACTGCTCAGAGACAGCGACTGGACAGGACAAGGGGGGCTTTAAACCAGAAGAGAGATTTAGACTGCAGAGAAGGAGGAAATTTTGGATGCTGAGGGTGGTGAGCACCACCCTCCAGCTTCCACGGCCACCTTCCAGCCTCCACCACCATCCTCCAGCTTCCTCCATCACCATCCTCCAGCTTCCACCACCCTGCAGCTTCCACCCCCAGGTTCCTCACTGGGCAGTGAAGCAGGAGAGTGAGGAGACATCATGCAGCTTTCCCCTCCCCGTGGCTGAGACACTGGCTCCTGTTTCCCCTAAATATGCTTTGGAGAGGGAGGGAGATGGCACTGGCAGGGCTGGAGATTTCAGACTTAGCCAGTCATGAATAATAATCAGGCTCAGTAATTCACAGTAAATAGCTATCCAAATTGGCTAATAAGAGAGGCTTTCACCCCAAACTGGAGCTGGGAAGAGAGGCAGAGGGAAAAAAAAAGAAAAAAAAAAAAAAAAAAAACCAACTGGAAAAGCACCTCTGCAGGTCTGGGTCTCTGATTTGGACTCTTTAAATAGGCAGAGGAGGAGCTGAGGAGAAGCTGGCTTCCAAACCAACCCCAGCAGCTCTGCCCAGAGCTGGTTTTCCACCTCTTCCCTCCTCGTGCCCCTGGACTGAGGACACTGGCAAAATTTCACGCTCGGGGAGGGATGGAGGAAACCAACCTTCTGGGGTGGCTTCTCTTTCCCACAGCTGGTGGCCAAGGTCCACCCCTGTGTCCCCCCATCCCTTTCCTACAGCTGAAGTCATCCCTCACAGCTGGGCTCTGTGCTTTTGGGGTTCACCCTGCCCTGGGCAGCAAAGTTCAGCCTCAAGCTCAGCCTTGTCCCTCCCTTGGCAAAGCTGAGCCCTGCCAGAGCTCCACACCAGAGACCTCCTAAAATCTCTTGGGTTGCCTTGGCCAGAGCTTTCAGTTTGCATTTTGTGGTCTGATTTCAAAGGTGATGAAGGAGAAAAAAACTTTTCATTTCTTTTCTCCCCCCAGGCTCAGGGTGGGTGCACAGCACAAGGTGCCAACCCCAGCTCACCCCCAAAATGGGACCCCCACCACACCACCTAGGGGCTGGGGGCATCCCACTGGTGTCAGAATGAACCCAGGTCATCTCCACAGAGCCCAGACAGGCTGAGCCCACCTGTGAGGTGCTGCTGGTGGCTCCAGAGGCTCTGGAACCCCCTCTGGGGAGGCAGGAACAGGCAGATTACAGGCAGGAGCTTCTTTCCCTTTCATTTTCTGTTGAACCCAGCCAATTTTAAGCACATGGCAGAAGAAGTGCTGCAAGACTGCAGAGGGTTCACCATCATACCCCCCCCCAGCAGGCTAAAGGGGATGGGCACATCACCCCTGGGGTGAGGAGTCCCTGGCCAAGGAGAGCAGCCTCTCCTCCCAGCTGAAATTTGGGCTGCAAAATGAAAACTGGGAAGGTTTTTTTTTGGGTTTCCTTTAGAAAAAAGCCCCCCCAGTCCCTGTTCCAGCTGGGGAGGTGGAAGGGGGCGGCAGGGGCTCGGACTTCGTTAGGATTCAGCCCTTAGATCTCTCCTTTCTCTCTGATGGCTGAGTGTGATTGACACTTACAAATTACCCAGCCAAAAGTGTCGAGTCTTTGACCCCTGAGTAACATCTTTGGCAAGCCTGAGATTTGCCAGCATTTTGTCATCTAATTACTACAAATCCCTTGAAAATTCACTGGCTGGTGAATTTTTAATGCGGGACAATTTCAATGTGATGCATCACCCAGCTGGGCACACGCGTGCTCCTTCCCTTCTCCTCCTCCTCCTCCTTCTCCTCCTCCTCCTCCTCCTCCCCCTCCCCCTCCCCTTTCTTTTCTCTTCTTCCTCCCCCCATCCAGCTCCTTCCCTCCCTCCTGCCTCTGAATCCATGTTCACAGGCAGCACCTCAGCCCCTTCCAGGCTCTGGAGATCCCACCCATACCCGGGATGGAGCCGGGCACACCCTGACCCCGTTCCCCAGCCCAACAGCAACATGCTCGAGTCCTCCTTGATGTCTCACCAGTGGTGGGAGGGAGCTGCTACGTGGCATTAATGTTTTTTTTTTTTTCCCCATCTCCTCAGGTCTGTCACTGATGGCTGGAGAGGGAGAAGCCTCCACTGGGGACTCGGCAGCCAGGACACTTGTTGCCAGCGAATTCCACTCGTCCTGTGAACCCAAGGGCTGATTTATGCCCAGCATCCAGGTCGTGGTATTCCCAGCCCTTGAACTGGAGGTTGGGAGGAAGAGCCTTTGTCTGGCAGCAGCTTCTGCCCGAGGATCTCCTCTTAAATCAAGGCAGGGATATGATTCCCCTTCATCTCAGACACCACCCAACCTGGTGGCAGGGAGACCTGGGGGGACAGACTTTGCCCCTGGGACCCCAGCAGAACCTGCCCTTAACACCTGCATTAAAAGGAACATTTCCACCCATTAAACCCCACAGGCTCTTTTAAGAGCTTCCCAAACCCAGTCACACCTCAGCTTTGTGTTTTAACCCTACATTCACCACAGCCAGGGTCTGATGGGGGGAGAAGT
>NW_008592458.1:7492-10519 GCF_000691845.1 Merops nubicus
GGGAAAGAGGCTTTTGCTTTCCAGCCAGGGTACCGCTCTACATATGTAGGCAGCTGATAAAGTATTTTCACTTCGCCCCTTGCCCCTCTGGGAATCGCTGTCTGACGGCAAAACTGGTTTGTCTGACAAGGGCTGCAACAGATTACACGTGTTGGCTGCAAACACGGGGCTGTTTGCTGGGGTTTTGGGGGGATTTTTTTATTTCTTTTGGAGAACAGCCTGCCGTTAAAATAAAAACCTGACCCCAAATGTCTCTGTCTGTGCTGCCCTGGTGAGCTCGGGATCCTCCTGGCCCCCGCAGCAGCCCCGTGTTCAGCTCTGCAGCAGAGCTCCTGGGGTGCTGGGGCTCTCTGGGGGTTCTGGTGGCTTTTTTTCTGTGAGCCCAAATCCAGGAGAACGCTGCGGATGCTGTGTGGGGCTCGGGCTATGGTTTGGGGTGGGATTTCGTGGGATCTCTTGGCAGCAGGATCTGCAGCATCCACAGGGAGCTGGAGGAGCCATGGCCGTGTGCTGCTGAGTTCTTCGCTGGCAGCTGCAGCAGGGGGACCCCGTGTGATGGACTGCGTGGCTTGGGGACACCCAGGACACCCCTTTCCAACCCAAATGTGGGCCAAAGATTTCTCCTGTCTCCTTGAACTGGGAGCCAGCTGGGAAACGCTCAGGCAGTGAAAGGGAAAACTTCAAATCCTCAGCTGGCTCTAGGAGGAGAGGGGCAGAGCCAGGAAATCCCTCTCCTCCAGCTCCATCTCCGACCTCCCCCTTCCCAAAATGTCCCTCGTCCTTCCAGCAGGAAGGCAGCCCTGGCTTCCAGAGGGGAAGGGCTAGGAGAAGATGATTCCAGGCACCAAGGATCAAGGCAACCCCAGGATCTGCTGACGTTTTGCTGTTAAAAGCTGCACACCAGGGCTGAGTTGTGCCCACATTCCAGAGGGAGAAAAATCATGGCTCTCTTGGAGAGGGGTTGTGGAGGAGAGGAGCAGTTCTGCACCAAGCCCTGGAGGGGTGCAGCTCATCCTTTCCTCATCCAAGCAGCGTCCTGCAGGCCTTCAAGGGGAGATAGGAGATGTTCAGGGATGTGTGTGAAGAATTTGGGGACGTGCCATGGGTGGAAAGCAGCTCAGGAGAAAGCTGCTCCCACCCCAGGGAGGGATCTTGGCTGGGGGGTGCCATCATGGACCAGACTGGGTGCCATAAGGAGAGGACACGGGGTTCAGTTGATCTCCAGGTGCCCTGAAGCCAGAAGCCCTTCCCTCTGTGCTGGGTTTTGGGTGTCCCAGAGGAGCCAGGGTCACCCCGGGGTGCTTGGGAGGGGACGGTGGGCTGAGCAGCTCTCCTGTGCCACCGCCGCTGGCCACCACCCCTGCCTGCTCCCAAAGAGCTCTGCTGGCCCCAGCACGGAGCAGGCTTTGGATCTGGGCACCTTCTGTGACTTGTGTCACCACTGGGGCTGCTCAGAGCCAGGGAGAACCTGTGGTGGCCCCAAGTCTTGGTGATCTCACCAGAGCCACCCGGCCTGAGGGCTTTTCGCAGCAGTTTCTTGGGGAGAAGGTCCCACCAGGAGCAGGGACTGGCTCCAGACTGAGGACACCATCCTTCCAGGCACCTTTTGGATGAGCATTTGCGTGCCCAAGGACACACAGGAGCAGTGTGAAGCCCAAACTGTTCTTCCTCTAGTGCTCTATTTTTTTTTTCCCCTCATCTCCACGTCTTCATCTGTGAAAACCCCTCAAAGTCCAAGCCCAGGGAATACTTTGCTTCCCATGAGATGTTTGTGGAGATAATTGTGGAGCTTTGGGCCATCCACCAGCCTGGGCAGCTGCTTCTGCTCTGAGATTGTCCCTCAGCCCAAGGCCATTCAGTTGGGGAAGATTTTTTTTTGCTCTTGGAGCCTTTTCCAGCTTCTCTGTTGAGCAGGGGATGGAGGCTGCAGCCTCACCTGCAGCTCTGGTTCATACCATGACATAGCCATGATCCTGCTGGGTCCTTTTCCCAGTCTCCCCATCTTTCCCCACTGATTTCTGCCCTTCAGCCTCCTGTTGTTTCACCCCACTTGTGTTTCTTCCAGAGCCCAGTCTGGTGGCCTGGAGATGCTCTTGGGGGATGTGGTTGCTCATGGCTGGTGGTTCAGCCCAGGATGGGGCCACCTACACCCCAACACCTCCCCAGGGTCTTCCCAGGGCTGGAAACACCCCCAAATGCCCACCAGCAGCCTGTGGCACCCCATAAACTCCTGGGTAACTAAGAAGTAATTAGTGCCAGTTACTACAGCGAGTAAAACCCACATGTCAAAGAACAGCAAAACTCTTAGGTACTGCACGTGTGCACTGAGGTACCTGCATGTGTGAGCTGAAATTGGGGGGGATGAATCCAGCCCCCAAGCTCTGGGGGAAGTCTCTTCCCCTGGCCGTGCTCCCTGCCTCATTTTCCCCTCCAGCACCTCTGTGAAGGGTCCTAGATGGGAAAAACCGTGGAGCTGTGTGGATGGGAGAGGCCAGATCCTGCCCTGGGTGGGGGGTGCAAGGCAGGGTGTCAGCTTCTGCTCCAGTCTAGATCTTAAAAAAGGAGAGGAGTAATGAGCTGAAGGGTTGTCCCCACCTGGGTGGCCACCTGGCACTTCCAAACCTGCGTCTCAATGCCACAACCAGGATTTTGGGGAGCAGCAGGGGAGGGTGGTGGGATCCTTCTGACCACGAGGCTCCATCCAGCCTGCTTCTCATCATCCCTGCACCGAGCAGGAGAGGGAGAGAGCGAGGGAAAGCAGGAGGGAAAGGACATGTCAAATCAATCATATTTAAACAAAAGCCTCTTCGGCCCAAGGGCCCTTTTAAAAGCTGCTTATTTAATTAAAAGTCCCATTTTCCATATTTATGGCCCTTATTCAGTTAAATATTAACCGCCTGGGCCAGGGCTGGTTTATTCTTTGGGAAGAGGCAGTGTTGGGAGGTTCATTAGGGGTTTATCAGGCAGCCAAAGCGCCCGGCAGATGGAGGGAGGGAGGGGTGGGTAGGTGGATGGATGGATGGATGG
>NW_008592459.1:0-3756 GCF_000691845.1 Merops nubicus
CAGCCCCGGCCCAGCCCAACCAGGACAGCCCCAGACCTACTTCTCCTTTTTCCCCCGAAGACTTATAGTACAGCCGTGATCACCACAGTTGTGGAACATGGTGACATTCCTGGATGTCACGTCTGTCTCTGTGTAGAGCTACCTGTAGACAGATGGCAGTTTCAAATGCATGTGCATTTTTATACCGCACTACGGCCCACTGAAAAATATGTAGAAAGTGTTGGGTGTCACTGTCTACACTCCAGTGAGCCAGCCTCAGGTGATGTTTGCAGACAATTTATCTTCTGTTCAGGCAATCTCAGGCTGTCTTTCTGTTTCATGGAGTCTGTGCACTGCAGCAAAAAATGCCTCAATTTGTTTGAGCTAGTCAAGGATCATTTTAAATTAAAAAAAGGTGGAAAAAAGGGAATATCTGTAACGGTAAAGCCTTAATATCAGATTAAGTGAATACCTCAGGTAACAGCTTCAGCTTTTATATGACATAATTTTATTTTTTTTAAACAGTAGAGGCAAGTTCTGAATAAAAGATACCATGTTTTGAAATTGTTATAAAATTGCACAGTATATTTCACCTCCACTGAAGACAAATAACGTGTGTCTTCCTTAGATAGCAGCTTGCATAATACTAACATTAACTATTATCTCAGGCAAAAAGACATATTTGTTTTCCAGTGACTATATAAATAAGAGAACATGTCAAGCACTATACTGAGATGCAGTATTTATTTATGATAGGTGTTATAAAACACTGTGTCATACATCTGTATAGCAAAATGATTTGGCTGATAAATATATCCTGGAAAAAAAATGTAACGGTCATTTAATTCCTTAATAATGGAAGTAATTTATTTAAATTAGATAGTTGGAATATAGTACCAGATTTCTGTCTGTCCAGTCAGGCTTTACAGAGGCAAGATACATTACTTGCAAAAGTTTTTACAATTGTTCTTACCAAGGAAGTGCTGACTCCATGATTTCTTGATTTATAAGATAATGTCACAAACAATACAGAGAATAAAATGTTATCTATTCAACAGCTTCACTTACAGGATTAGTTAATACCCTTAGGTATGCACTAGCAAATTACCAGTTTGATTAGCGTTTGAGAACCTAAGGGTATGCTGTATCTGAAATTACATTCAAAAATGGATGTATAGGTTTTAATATCAAAATAGCTACATTCTCCTAGCTCATTTTCCCCCTGTTGCAGCCATTGCATGGAAATCATTCTACTTGACTCACCAAGTACATTTGTGATATACAATGCTACCAAAACAGGGTGTTTTTTTTGTTTTGTTTTGCATCTTCATTTAAGACAGCATTTAAATGCAAATACTGCACAAATATTTTCATTGAAAGGTTGTTGTTTTGGTTTGGTTTTTTTTTTCAGATATGGAACCTATTTTTTTCTAGTAAGAGATAATTATGGAATAGCATTTCAATAAAACTGTAGAAACTGGTTTACTCCTTGAAAAGCTATTAGATTAATTGAAGTGAAAGGATCAAAAGGAGTCGTGCAATGCTGGCTGGATGTTTTAGAGACTTCAATGACAATCGTTTCAACAAACCATGAAGTAAAACCTTACAAGGAATATCTTAAATGAGTGCATTGTAAACATTGTGTATAGAAAATGTGTACTTACCTAGTATTATTAAAAGTAGGCAATGAGTTTCTGTCTTGTGTGCTAGAATGTCCACTGCTGCTGTGAGTGATGGGAGAAAAACAGGTGAAAATTCTGCTCAGTTTAGGGCACTATCATAAATTAAAACTTTACTGGCATACTGCCTTTACTATACTTAAGGTCTCTTCTATTAATATCAGTTGAGCACACACTATTTCTTTTAATCATTTGCAGATGTAGTAAATAATTTATTTACTTAAACATTAAGGGAGCAAGGGATAAGACTTTAAATAGAGGTTTGAGAAGAAAATAATTATTTTGTAGGGTATGGAAATTTTAAAAGCTTATGGTTTTGTTGTGGGTTTTGTTTTTTCCTGCACCCAAAACAATTGAAATATAAATGAACAAAATACTAATATTCATTGCAGAAGGAATGCTGTCCCTGGGAGAAGTGCATCTGACTGTGTCATGTGGCTGCAGATAGGAAGCCTTTGGCAGATGGGCTGCAATATGGCCATAAATGTCAGGAATACATCCTGGAGCAGTAGCTTTAAGAACAGAGGCTGCAAAGGAGCCAGCCTGGTGCAGGCAATGAGGTGGACTGTCATTAGAAGCCTGTCTAGTGGCTATGTGTCAAAAGCCATCTGACAAATGGGGCTCCTGTGAAATCCAGCCTACATTTAGGGAAACCTTGTGAAAACTCAGACTGAAGAACAGTTTGACATACTTGAATTAGTAAATACTAACGGGGAAAAACATATTCTTCAAGAACTCACATTTGAAAATTTAAGTGGCAACTCCTTTTTGTTATTCATCTGTTCCTTTTTTGAACTACTGCCAGACAAATGCTGCTGGCACCAATGCTAGACATGCATTAAGGTTGTGATATTATATTGGCCCATCAAACCCTACAACTGTTAGATCAGTTGAAATGGTTTGTAGGGTTAAAGCAATCTCACCTGCATTGCAAAACAAAATCTAGATTCCTCCATCTGTTAACATTATTTTGCTAAGTTTTATTTCATTAATAAAAAATGGCTTTGAATATGTAATACTGCTGCTAAATAAGCTTTGCCATTTTATTTCCTCACAAGTGAGAAAACAAAAGGAAAAGAAAAAGGAGTTTGTGACTTTAAGGTATTATGTTACCCACTGAAAGTGTCTTATATGCATGATTAACTTTGTTAGGATTACCAGTACTTACCGGGGCTTTTAAAATATGTAAATGAAGCTGCATTGTGGTAAGATTAGATTTGTGGGCCTATGTTCACTGGCATGTAAAAATGTCCAATAATTTCAGTAGGTGATGAATTAGATCCACAGAGTATGGAAAAGAAGGTCTGGATTATGTCATGTCACACATTAGCTTGTAACAATATGGTATTTTATGTCTTTTCAGTGGATGGAGGCTGGTCTTGTTGGTCCTCTTGGTCAAAGTGCTCCACAACCTGTGGAGGAGGGCATTACATGAGAACCCGCTCCTGCACAAACCCAGCACCAGCATATGGAGGAGATATCTGCCTCGGACTGCACACTGAAGAAGCGCTCTGCAACACACAGCCGTGTCCAGGTATGGCAAACCAGACCAAGCAGCTTTACTGTGTGCCACAGAATACACCATTTGCAGTTAGGCAGCTTCATGCTCCTTGATCTGTTATTTACAAGGATATAATTTCTGTCCCTTATTAAATGCACAATCAGCTCTTGCATGCTACAGACAGTAAATCAACTAATAGCAGGGTGTAGCCTACAGGATACCACCTCCTCTCTCCTATTTTAAAAATTAAAATTTAAGTTACCAGGTTGTGGGTCTGGATAAATTAAAATCGTATAATATTTGAAGTGGATCGTGCAAACGGCCTGGGAAATTTTTAATAACAATATCACAAAGAAGTGCATTTGTTATAACACCGAATGTTCACAGCAAGCAAATTGCTGAGGTTGATACTCAACATGTGTTATCACAAGGTCCTTCACGTAGATAGTGTTTGCCCTATTTTTATTTAAAACACAGAGTAAACCTTAATGCTCTTTGTAAAATGCCTTCTTTAACTTCAGATGTTAAGGAGTAGAGGCTTCATCTTTTCAAGTCACTGTCGAGTACTTTAGTAAATGCAATGTCTCAGCATTCCTT
>NW_008592459.1:3787-25235 GCF_000691845.1 Merops nubicus
CCTGCTAGTTGTATGGTATGAAAAGTCATGACTTTTTCTGTAACTTTGACTCTTCCTTTTGACCCATGCTAAAGGAAACTCATTTTTTTTCATTAAATTTAAGTGACAAGTAGAGAGTAAAACAACGTAACACCAGATAAAATCATTACTGAAAAGCCAGTGGGAAAATTTGTTTTCATTTATTTCTGATTAATGGATTACAGGCAACAGCAAAAGGAAATAAGCAGCTCTGATGCCATGTTGTATTAGCTGCTTCACTTAGAGGTCCTATACTCCATAGCAAAGGTTTTCTGCTCATATGATGAGGCTGTTCATGTGAAGGCACAATCCCCATACATTTGAATTTATGGATGCTATTACCTGTGCTGAACTACATTTAAAGATAATTTTCTTTTCCAGGCACTGCATGTCTTGCGGCAGAATAAAATCACCAACTTTATCAAAATTAAAGCAGATGCAACACTCTATTGTATTTAAAAAAAAACAAAACCAAAACCAAACAAAACCCACACAACTAGAAATCAGTTGATGATTTGATTTTTCAAGACAAATAGTGTACCTTTGTATGTAGAAGTTACATAGCTGCTTTGGGATCCTTAAGGCATCTTTAAAAGGTCAGAACTGGCAGATTCATTGTGCTCGTATTGTAGTTATTTCTCTTGTGCATTTCTTTTCTGCCGCTGTTTCTCTAGAAATGACAGTTTGCACACATTTGTAAATAATATCTTCATTTTATATTGACATGTTTGTTACCCAAATTTTGAAGTAGATAGGGCATGGAGGAAGAGAAGATTGGTTTCATTTTGGTTCAAGAAAGTGAAAACTCACAAAGCAATAATATTTCAGAAAGTGAAGTGTATTGCTCACATTCTGTGACTGTTTATTAGTATTTCAATCTCACTGAAAATTTGCCATACATTTTTGAAACAGCACATGATCAACTAGCTGTGAAAATGGCCCTTGCTTCACATTTACAATGTAGATTTCAAAACTTTCATTACCAGTTACTTAACACTGGTTTGGGACAAAAATAACTGTAGTGCTACACATGTCAAGTTTGGACAGACTCCTGCATCCCTGCGGAGCCAGTTTCTTGTGAGGATCATGTGGCCAGAGATTCTTCCTTGTCCAGATCTGGAAGTACCATTAGTGACATTTGCTGCTTGAGTGAATTGTTTAGTGTAGGAAGGGAACAGTAGTGACACTTGGAATATAGGAACAACCAACACAGAAAAGCACGTGCAAAAATTGAAATGATTTATAACATTTCTTAAGTTGTGAAGAAAGCCAAGATTTCTTGGCATTTGCACTAGTGCTCTTTTTTTTTTTTTTTTTTTTTTTTTGGCCAAAGAAAACTAGCAGAAAACTAAAATTTCTGGAAACCTGATACTAAGGATTTCTTGGGGATATGGAGGGATAATGGCAAATCCAACTGAAAGTATGCAATTATGCACTTAAAAGAAAGTAACAGACTTGTGTCTGCAAAATACATTTTTTTTTTCATCTTTTATTTTAAAAGCTGTATCACTGTGTTTTTTCTTTTAATTTATCAAAATACAATCACATTAATATGAATGGGAGTGCTGCACTATTGATCAGTAGTGGTTTATAGGCTGCCTATTAGTAAGTGTAATTAGCTGCAACAGTGTCTGTAATGTACTGAATGAAACAGTATTTTATAACTAAAGTATTTACTGCTTCTATAAAAGGGGAAATTATATCCTGTGCTTGAACTGCTAACTCGCACATGCTAATAATGGATGAATCAGTTGAGCATTTAGAAATAATGGTGTAGTTCTACATGAAAGAGAGGTAGACTATTACAGGCTGGTGGCCTGATCTTTCTGAGGTGCCTTCTTCACCAAGGGATCTCTCAGGAGCTGCTCAGACTTAACCTAGCTTTGAAGGCCAGACAAGACTGTAGGAGGAAGGTATGACATCTGAGAAAGCATTCCCACGTTAGAACTGAAAAGCAGTTCCATACTAAACATCTCTCCAGTCTACCCTCTCTTTTCCATTCTTATGACTTTTGCAAAGAACTAAGGAGCAAGTTGAGACGAACCTGCCTGAGGTGCAAGAGAGCCTCAGATGCTTTGAAGTTGAAGAAATCAAAGGGATGAGAGAGGATAACGGAGTGTAGAAGTGCATGCAAAAGCTATGGGTTCAGCGTGTCTGTGGTGGCAGAGACAGTGGCTCCACAAAGGGCAGGTCTGCCAATTTAAAATGATACATCTGTCAGTCTTGGGTGCCTTACTTCTGTGTAACTCTCTGAGCTCCCAGCAGTGGTGCTCCTCAAAACACAGGTTTGGTACCAGGATCCACTACTGCAGGGAAGTCAATCCCCCTCACATTTGTACTGATGTCCCCTCCCTCCTCTTCTATGATTCTGTGTGCCAGATGGACATTGATGACATGCGCTGTAGTTCCTGGGCTGCACTGTGGGACCCAAGATGGGAGGGAGATATTCTCTGTTGCATATGTGTGAAGGTCCCAATGCACATAGTGGTTTTTATAGCACCACCAAACGGTGGGATGAAACAGTAGCCTTGACCAGTCACCAGTATGCGACCTAGCATGATCTACTTGGGCTCTACTGCGTATGAGCCTATTGCTTGACATCTTTCAAGACTGCAATCTCAAATATTCCTGATGGAATCTGTTAAAGTTTAGATGACTGTGTTTTAGCTTTTTCCTCTATGTCCAAGGGGAAAGTGATGAGTAAATGTGAACTTCGTATGCTAAATTTATACAATGTATTGTAAGGGGCCCAAAATTGTAAGACTTCCCTGACTTTCTGCCTGATTCACAAAAAGTATGCAAAAACCTCATGAATTTTCTGAACTATTCATAAATTTTAATGGTCTTCAATCTAACCTGAAACAAAATTAGATGAATACATATTTTCTTTTATTTGAAGCAAAATGAAAATCGCAGGTTTGCTTCATATTGGCATAAAATCAATTACAATTTTGAAGTAGAAACAAATCTGGTTTGGGATAGTAGGACTTTTTGTGCCGCATCACAACCATAAAACCTATCTCAGTGGGTAAGCTGACAGAAGAAAGAAGGAAGTTTAACTGAGTTCTGTCTTTACTATACTTCCCGAACTCAGAGGAGTCTATGAAGGCAAGACTTGTGCTTGAAAGCTGAGCTCAGTAAACCCACAGCTCCTCGTGGGAATGAGATCGATGCACTTCATTTAAGGGAAGTATTCTGAAATTACACTGGAAGGCATGAAATAACAATGTCTTAATCAAAAATACACAGGCAGAGGAAGAAATATAAACAGTAGAAGCTGATAATGGACTGAATGGGGAAGAAAAAGTGAGAGTACTTGATGAGATCTCTTCTACAGTGAAGAAACGGATCTGAAGTAACAAAAGCTAAAAAAATAGAAGTAGCTACAATGTGCTATTATTTTTGTGGTTAAATAAATATCCTGTTTCAGATCTGGAATACATTTTCTTATAGCTCTCATTGTTACTTGTCAGGTATAATTAAAAAAAAAAAAGACAGTTTCATTGCCCACCCTAATGACCTAGACTGGAATTAACTCACAGCAGTCAGCCTCTCAGTGACCACCACAGAATCCCTCCGGCTTCTCCTTTCCACACACAAAGGCTGTGGCAGAAGCCACAGCTATAACACCTCTGTGGCAAATTTGCCGTCACCCTCTGCAGTTCAGAGACTTTTGCTGAAGCCGATCTGCCTTGTGTTTTATCACAGTGGGAGAGCTGTCCTCTGCTAGTCGGTGGTAGCTGGGGCTGAGGCTTTCAGTCACAGCTCACAAATACGGGCTGTTTCTCGCCGCCTGGCGCACTTGAGGCGTTTAACTGCAGCGTCGGGGTGCGTGTCTCTCTCTGCCTGCTGCAGACAGCTGGTCCGAGTGGTCCGAGTGGTCTGGCTGCGACTCCTCTGGCTTCCAGTTCCGTGCTCGCCAGTGCATCGTTTTGTTTCCCGTGGGCAGCCAGTGCACGGGCAACACCACCGAGACCCGAGCCTGTGCTTTGGACTCCAACTTTATACCAGGTGAGATCAGCCTGTTCCTTGAAGGATGAGTGAAATCTCTCCAACATTTCAGGAGTGAGGCATAGCACTGTCCCAGACCTCACTGTGCAGAGTCGAGAGCTGGAGCAGAGCTTGCCTTTTGCCAGCCAGTGCATGTTGGCCTAGTATACAGGGCCAAAGCTGCTAGATCTAGTGTCTTCATGAAAATCTGCCTCCTAGCACCAAATACTGTGGAACTGTCCCTACTGCCTGGGACTTTGGCTAGTCACTGGCATAGCCTGCTGCAGGTCCCTTCCATCCTACTTGGTAGCAGGGTGCAGGGATGACTACAGACAGCTAGGAGAAATAGTTTTACTTTAATTTAAATGGTTTTGAGTGTTTGGGCTATTTGAGAAATACTCCTGTAGGGTTTGTGGTTTCCATATACAACGGTGGGTGCTGTGGTAGTTAATCTGGAAATCATTTCACAGAGTCTCTTTAAATTAATAACTGCTTAGAAAGGTAAATACTATTAAGGTCCTTATCTCCCCCATGACCACTGAGTACCTGATAGATAGTCACATGTATTATTCTACAGCATTTGTCAAAATTCATGCCTCACAGCAACAATTAAAATCCACACAACAGTATGGGTGGCCACGTTGCATTGCTGTTAACAGTCATCTTTCCACCCGTATACATTAAAAAAAGTTACTGGTCTATTCATAGACAGAAAAATTTACATTTTAATGTATCATTTTTTGCTCAATGCAGTTACCTTCTTTTCTGTGACAATGTAGTACAATGTAGTACAATATAAAAAAGAAATCAACAAATTTAAGCACTGTTTATATGGATGGTGCATAATGCTTTTACTATCAAATACTATTTTTTCTTCCAAAACCAATGTGAAAAATGTCAGTGTGAAAGCAAAAACTCCTACACTGTATTTTCACCTTTTTCTCAGGCTTTTGAAGCAGCTCCATTAATAGTTGCATTGTGTGAATCACCTGCTTAATCCAATATAGGCTCTATGTCTTGTTTTGGAAAGCAGGCATTTCCAGAATCTGAAATGAGCCACCCCTTCTCTCACTCTTCTGGTTTGTTTGCCACTCTTCCTCAATTTACCTGTATCACAACAGATGAGGTCATGCTCATTATACTCCCCTTAGGCAAACTAGCTTGCTTCCTTGGATCCTTCAGCTCCCTTTCACTCCTCCAGGTCCCCTGACTCAGAATTCCGACCTCTCCTCCTTCCCTTTCGTTTTCTAATTCACCTCTCTCCTTTCCTCAGTTAGTGTACTAACATATCCACCCTTGTGTCTATGTCCTCCTCCTTCTACTTAGCTTAGCTCAGTTCCTCTGCAGCGCTTGATGTACAGAGTGATGCTTTCAGCCTTTAGCCCTCTCTGAGAGTGCTATTCTTTCAGGTCTGATACTTTTTGCATTTGGAAAATAGTAAGGGAAGAAAGGTAAAAAATTCTGCATGTGGATCAATTTTGGCAGTGAAGTGGGGAGCCTACTCCTACAGAAGCTATTGCATACCTGTGGCCATCATTCCAGCCCTTCTCTGGTCTTCTTTTTAGTTCTGCTAGAGACATCCTTAGATGGGAAAACCAGAGATGCACACAGCATTCATGGTAGGGACAACACAGATTTGTAAACTGCGATGGTGCTGATGCCCTGTCCTATTCACTATTGCTTTCTTTGGTATTACCTAACATTTTCTTTGCCTTTTTTATTGCTTCTGAACACTAAGCCGACATTTTCTTGGAACAATTTGTCACAACCCCCTGGTCTCACTCAGAAGTGATGGTTAGCTCACAGCCCATTATTTTGTATGTGAAGCTAGGATTGCTTTCTTGACTCTTTCTTGACATTCTGTTTCATTTGTTATTTCATTGCCTGGTTTTGTAAGGCACTTCTTCATCTCTATACAGCATGCCCTTGTCCATGCTACCTTAATTTTGTATCATCAACAAACTTCAAAACCACATTTCCTCCTGCTTTTCTAGCTCTTTGCTGAAAAGCCTGGGTCCTTGAAGAAGTGGTAACCTTCCTCCATTTTAAGAAGTGGGCACGTAGTACTATCCTGTTTTCTGTCTTTTCCCTCATCTCATTTGTTGCTTAAAAAGCCTTTGACAAAGAACTTAAAAGCTTTTTTTGAAATCCAAGTAGACTGTGTCAGTTAGCTCAGCCATATCCACATAATCATTGACCCTTTCAGAGAGGTTCAAGAGATTTGTAAGGCTGGGCTTCCTTTCACAGAAGTCATGGTCCTGAACTAAAGAGTGGGAAAACTTGATTGCCAACAAATTTTATTCAATATTTATTCAGAATGTTTCCAAGGTCAAAATGGTAGTGATGCAGGCTGGAATTACATTTTACTAGTTTAGAATTGAGACCCGTGAAATTGGCAGTCATCTTTTTTTAAGACTTGTAAATTCCCTCTTTTCACATTAGTGTTAGATGTGACTTCCAGAAGCAATGAGGCCATCTGAACACAGGATAATTAAACTCTCATTAATTTTACTATTCAGAAAATCAACACCTTCTCAACGTGCTTAAACTCCACAAAGACTGTTTTCATATGTACTTCATCATTTTAATTCCAAAGGTGTTTTGAGACAAGAATTAAAAATACGTTACTGCATTGCTTGGGAAATTAAGGAACCTGTAGATGTCATGGAACCTTTTTTAAAAATTCTACCAGATAGTTAAAATCTTTTTTACTTTGGACTTGGAGTGAATGTAGTAGAATACATTTTCAAATCTTTACTGTGTTAATTTTTTCTCCTTGGTATAACTAGTTTGTTTATTTTTCTAGAAATATCAGTGGCACGATCCAGCAGCATAGAAGAAAAACGATGTGGCGGTAAGCTTTTCAGCTCTAGATGTGTATTAAATGTTGAAGTATTGGTTCACCATTTTTTGTTTTTGTTTCGCCATTTGCACTTAGTTTTACTCTATCTTCTAAATGCCACTTTCTCATTATTTACACTTGTACAGAAAAAGAGAGTTACTGTAGTATTTTTCATTAGATACCCATCTGCCATTGATGACCTTTGAGACAAGATCATATATTACTGTATCTGTATTTTCTTCTTTTTCGGTATGGCTATTATCCTTGTCTCAAAAAGAAATTCCTATGATAAGGTAGTTATCAGTAGGTCAAAATTTGTTCACAAACCTTTGTTGGGACACTACGTAAATAGCTGAAAGCCAACCTGCTAACACAATTAATAGCTCAGACTGTATCTGGGACTCATTTTCAGCCTCTCTGCCAAAGACCAAACTAAAAAGTAAAAAAAAAAAAAAAAAGTTCAGTTCTAGAGAGTCCTGATGCTAACAAAACAAATCTTAAAAGAGAAAACTGTCTGAAAAACCTTGAACAATGACAGGCAAATAGAGAATAAGGAAAAATGACCATTTTTTTGTCTGAGCTATCACGCTTAGTCTGTGTCGTCATGGTAATCACTCTGGCCACTTCTAGTATTTTTCCATGCACAGATAAGCTGCATTTTTAACCTAATAAGGGACAATGAAAACACAGGGGTTATGCAAGGGTACTGGTGTTCATGGTAATTTGTTATGGAAGCGAGGTTAAAGTGGTCTGATTTTTTTTACTAATGAGCAGTGGTACTCTGAAAACATTTTGCCAGCTTCTGCAACAAGGGAAGACTCTCATACAAGTCCAGAAGGATATTTCAGTAATAATCTATATATTGGGGCAGTCAACCAAGTCATCTCAATATTAGTTTGTGTTTCTAAATAGCCAGTAGGCATGTGAAGGTCCTACCTTAGGAATTTGGAAAAAATGTATGCCACTGTTTCTGTGGCATGCAGCAAATAAAGGGGATACAGAAAACATTTTAGGGAAAGCAGGCTTGTGGTTCAAAGATCAGGATTTTGTTAGTTCTATCACAAGTCACTATGTGTAAGAGAAGGAACTAGAACAGCAGAGGAGGTTGTACTGTAGTTCCCTGGAAAAAAAACTCTGCATGTGCATTACATACATAATTTATGTATAAGCAAAACTTTGTTATACAGTCTTAACAAAAACTTTGCTGAACTACTCAAACATACAAAACAAAAATCAGTCATCTGTTTTTTGGGTTCTGAATTTGTTTAAGTGTCCTTCAAAAATGTCAGTCCTAATACCTACAGAGATGTGTGGGTATCTAAGATTCTCATATTCTCATAGTGATCCCTTCAGGGAAGGACAATGTGTTTGCTACTGTGGGGATAAACGGTTGCAATTGAGATGTTTCTGGGAAACAGATGAGATCTTCCTTATCCTTATTTAAGTCAAACACTTGTCTATATTTTTCCCCAAGCCTGAGTGTTTATTGCTACTTCCTTAAGAATAATAAATTTTCTTCTGCTCTCTCCTCTGCAGAGTTCAACATGTTTCACATGATCGCAGTGGGATTAAGCAGCTCAATACTTGGTTGCCTTCTTACCCTGCTTGTTTACACTTATTGCCAACGATATCAGCAACAGTCCCATGATGCAACTGTCATCCATCCGGTGTCACCAGCTCCTCTAAATACCAGCATTACCAACCATATCAACAAACTGGACAAATATGATTCTGTAGAAGCCATCAAGGTGAGAAGTGTGTTGGGAGCTCCATACTGCAAAATGTATATGGTCCTAGACAACAGTTCTGCCATATCTAAACTATTCTGCTTGCTCGTTTTCTGCAGTGACATTTGTACTCAAACTATGCTGATTATTAATAACAAAAATAGATTTCATTTCAGATATTGTAATTACAGGTTCTTTCTTTTGTCAATCTGTATTACACAAGAAATTAGATTTTGTGTGTTTGTACAATTTATACAGCAGCAGCCTTTCCTGGGGAAAAAAAAAAAGACCACTCAAGGGTGGGTTTTTTTGTGGTTTTGTGAGGTTTTTTTTCTAATTATGTTCCCCATGGGCTTGTTCACAAAAGTAAATAGGAATATTAACAATCATGGCATATATTGAAGATATATGGATGTAATATATATTTGAAGATATACTGTCTGGATGGTTGCAACCAGTGAGTGATGGTCAATGGCTCAATGTCCAGTTCTGGAGCCCCCAGCACAAGAAGGATGTAGACATATTGGATCGAGTCCAGAGTAGGGCCACCAAAATGATCAAGGGATTGGAGCACCTCTCCTATGAAGACAGGCTGAGGGAGTTGGGGCTGTTCAGCCTGGAGAAGAGGCTTCTTCCAATACCTGAGAGGGATCTGCAAGAAAGCAGCAGAGGGACTATTCACAAGAGTTTGTAGTGACAGGACAAGAGGTAATGGCTTTAAGCTAGGAAAGGGTAGATTTAGACTCAGTGTTAGAAAAAAAGTTCTTTAATATAAGAGTGAAGATCATTAGAATGGGCTGCCCAGAGAGGTAGTGGAGGCCTCTACCCTGTAATCATTAAAGGTCAGGCTTGATAGGGTCCTGGGCGATGTGACTTAGGTGGAGATGTTCCTGCTTGTGTTGGACCAGATGACCTCTAGAGGTCCCTTCCAGCCTAAAACATTCTATGATTCTATGATATTCCTTTGGCTCAAAATGACATAGTATCAAGGGCACTGTTCATCTTCCTAAACTATGTCTTTATACAGTGAATGTATATCTAGTGAGTATATCTGGTGAATCTATCATGAATATATTCTGGGTCAGACTCTCAGCAAGTGTTCATACCCAAAATACTCCGTAAATTAACAGTACAGATTTACATTAACTGAGAGTCTGGCATGATATCTGTATCATATGATCATTGTTCCCAAACAGCTATTTTCTTTCTATGACCTTTTAGAGTAGCTCTGTTTTTCAGATCCACTGAATTAAGGAAGGATGAGCTTTCTGAAAATACCTAGTTCAGTATCTTCAGATTACACAGTTTACTTGTGCAGCTGCAAAGCTTTTTGTAAATGTGGATTTTCTTAAATCCTGCCTAGAAAATCTAATTTTAAACTTTTGCATTTTTCTTTCTAATTAAAGACATTTTCAAGAATTTAATTAAAAATGGCAATAAAAGTCTAGGGGTTTTAATCAGTGGTGAAATATGTACCTAATTTAAAGCTTTTCCAAATTCTACTAATCATCTCTCTGGACAGCTGCAAAAAAAACAAACAAACAAACAAGAACACTTTTAAAATTTGCACTCTAAATACCCGCATCACTTATAAAAAAACCAGGATTTACACTCTTATTACCTTCAGAAATATCTCCTACACATTTCATTTGAAAATCAATGAATTAATGCAGTAAAGAGAAAATAGCTCTTATCCAGTAAAAAAAAAGAACAAATCATTTTAGTAGGAAGAACTGAATATGTATGATTAAAAAGTTTTTTTAATCATAAAATAAGTTTTACAATATTTGGAGAAAAGTGCCTAGCCTTATTGAATAGCATTGCTTTTTTCAGGAATGTTATTATGTAAGCAGATACATGCAAAAGCAAGTTTTCGTGAACATGCAGGTATTTCTCAGTGCATTTTTGTCTGACTTTCTGTACATAGATATTTGCCACAAAAGTTGCCTTGATGAAAGAGCACTTAGCAGCTATGTTTCTACTGTCCTTCCCATTTTCTTATTTATTTATTTATTTATTTTTTCCCCCAGGCATTTAACAAAAACAACCTGATTTTGGAGGAGAGAAATAAATACTTCAATCCACATCTTACTGCAAAGACTTATTCCAATACCTATTTTACAGATTTCAATAATTATGATGAGTACTAATGGGCTTGTGTATTTTCTGGCCTCCTGTAACTCCCCAATCCCCAGGCCTGTGCTACTTGACTGCTCATGTGATTGAGGCTTCAGAGATGAAGTTCAGAGACATTTCAAGCATGATCCAAGCCATCGATGTCCCAGTGCTGCCACAAGCTCCAAACACCTGTTTGTGATATGATGTTTTCTTTGCAGAGTGCAAGGTTGGTCTTCAGTGTCAGGTGCCGCCATAACCTGGTGTTGCTGGACCACTCATGAGGACTGCATCACTTCACTCAGTTTCATAAACTTTAAGCCAGATTTCTCTAACAAGTGACTAAGTAATTCCTGAGCTTTAAAAAAAAAAAAAAAAAGTTAACATTTAAAGGTATGCCAAGAGTACAAGTCTAATTTTCTTTTTAAGCATTGTCTTTTATTTCGATGAAGTTTGAAAAGGGAAGTTAGCTGTTAGACACAAGGCCCTCTGTGCGGTCTTCTGAAGCTCACACCATCAAAAAGAGCCCACACAATGTTGGGAACAACAAGAAGAAACATGGTGGTTTAGCAATGCTCTGCAGCAGCTCTGGGCTCTGTAGGACTGATCTGCCTGGGCTGTAAATCTCTCCAGCTGCAGTTCAGCTCTTCAGCGTGAGGAGACTAAGGCTGTACTGAGGGATGCAATCTTGTAATTAACCCAGAAAGCTACAGGATCAGTGATTGCCACTTACAAACCAAACCCAGCCACATAAAGCCTTCACCTAGTTTCACTTAATTTTTGGAAGGGCATACCCCACATGGAGACCAGCTGAGGGAGGAGGTCAGGCAGGAGGAGCACACTGGAAGGTTTTTCTGTGTCTTGTTAGTAAACCAGCCTTGCTGCAACATGTGGGTTTGCACAAATGCTGGCATCCCCCAGGCTTCCTCTCCTAGGTGCATGGGGATGGGAACCTGCTAATCTCTGCTGTGGTACTTGCCATCAGGCTGGTCACAGAAAGATAGGACTGCACTGTGTTTTGTGTGCTGTCTCAGGCTCTCGGGGGCAGGTAGGCATAGTCATAGCTCTGCTTTTCTTTTTCTGGATTTTACTTTGTGTGCACATCTGACAAACAAAGCTGGCTCAGAAACAGTTGTATTTGCAGAGAATTGTTTCATCTTGCTACTGTGTTCAACCCACACTAGTCATCCCCTAGAGCAACATTCTTACAGTGTTTTAAGTGATTATCTTGTTGGACTTCATTGATGTAAATATTTAAATACTATTTGAGTTTTAAGTTATCAGTTTTAATTCCTTTTGTAGAGGCAGGTGAGGAAACACAAAGAATTTTTATATCATATTTCTTTGTTCTGTCTGTCTTCAACCACATTCATGACATTGTTATTTTTGTATCTGAAATTCCACATGTATAACTAAAAAGGGCAGGGATTTGGACCAGATTTTCTGGAGTACTTAGTAGTAAGGCAGCATTTGCTATTCTCAGAAGCTTGTGGGAAAAAAAATAAATTAGAAGTGAATATTAAGATTTAAAAAATTGGGCTTTTAAGTTTTTTGACCATGTGAGGTGCAAAGATCATCATACCAGAATATCAGGCAGGTGTGCAAGAAGAAATAGAGTGGAAAAGTTTCCATTCTGTGTTTAGAGCTCTTGATTAGGTTATGCCATGATAGGGAAATGGAGAAAAACAGGTACAGATTATAATGAATCACAGCTATATGCAAAAACCCCAAATAGTACCAAGAAACATGGATCACGTGAGACTGCATTTGAGCACCACTTTGGTGGTCCAGCCATTCATGTAGCAAGGGTAAACACCATATCTGATGATGGCAATGAGCAACATTTTGAACGGGGATAGATCTGAATATAGCACTATGCTTCTTATTTGTATTCTGCATTAAAATGAAAAAAATGCAAAGGAAGTGGTCTTTGAGAAGCTGTGTGGTGAAATGAACGCAGATTTACTATCTATGAAAATAATATCAACCACCTTCTTTTTCCAACTGAATAATTCTCCTTCTTTACTAACTCAGTCAAAAGAAAGCATCCCACCCTCACACCAGTTCATCCCAAGAAAGTATAATAATACTGGTTCTCTATAATTTGTGATTTTTTTACTGTATATTAGATTTGGGTTTCCAGAAAGAAATTAGCTGATTGGCCTGGGTAAAGGAAATTTTCTCTGCAAGAAAATCCAGTGAAACAGATAGAGGGGGAAAACCTCTCCAAGTCATAACCAGTCCAGTATCTGAATCACTCTGTTCATGCCAGCATTTAAATTAAGAAAATAAAATCTATATTGCTGCCACTGCCAAGAAAAAGCAGCCCATGCACACGTATGCACAACACTGTTCCTCTCTGCCCCTGTACTAAGAGCACATTAGTCTGGCTTATGGTTTTTATATTTAGACTATTAGTTATGAGACCAATATCTTAAAAATATTTGAACTATGTATTTTCATTTTAACCTTTTTTAATTAAAATTCTCTGAAATTAGCTCTTTTTTTTCAGCTCTTCAGTAGTTTGAGGCATGCCTGTCTTTACAGTGATCTATTTTCCATTCTTTCCATGGATAAATACATATGTTAGGTACGTGTTATATATGCATAATATTGCCCTAGGTTAAGTCTGCATGAGCGTAGGTAGAAGTGCATTTTGCAGATGCTCAGTCTGCTCACACTTCCATCTCCCAATGTAGAATTTCAGGTGTTCCATTCTTTGAGCAACTCCCATGTGGTATCATTTAAATATTATGCCAACTTCTCAGAAAAGTGTTTCTTACAGACCTTTTTGTGTTTTGTTTTCTTTGTTTGTTTATTTGTTGTTTTTTTTTCCATTTAGCTTCCTAAATTACATTGTTCTAAAACACAGGCAGGGGCATATTCAAACCTCTGGCTAAAGCAGTAGGGTAAACATGGAAATTTCACATCACTTCAATGAGAAAAAAAATTGTGGTAAGATCTCTTCATAAGGCTAGATGCTGAGAAAACAGATTTTAAAGCCAGTAGATGTTTGTGTCTTAGGTAATTTTAGAGGATGCACTACCTGTATCAGTATTTTCACCTTCTGAGTTCTACGCAGCTGCCCAGGTAGTTCAACACAACCTTTCCTAATACATGACATGAAGCAAAGTGCAGTGTCTATTAATTTTCAATTTACTTTATTTAGCATTTTTTTTTAAAATAGGCTAGACACATTTTGGTGAAAAGCTGATTTCTCCCTGAAAGCTCTTCTGGATTTTTTTGCCAAAAATATAACAAAGTGGGTCCAGTAGATATTTGTGTCTTAGGTAATTTTAGAGGACTCCAGATGCACTACCTGTATCAGTATTTTCACCTTCTGAGTTCTACGCAGCTGCCCAGGTAGTTCAACACAACCTTTCCTAATACATGACATGAAGCAAAGTGCAGTGTCTATTAATTTTCAATTTACTTTATTTAGCATTTTTTTTTAAAATAGGCTAGACACATTTTGGTGAAAAGCTGATTTCTCCCTGAAAGCTCTTCTGGATTTTTTTGCCAAAAATATAACAAAGTGGGTATTTGCCTGCCAATCTTTTTTAAGCTCTCAAATTTTCACAAGGCAAAATTTGTTTCTTACCGCACTGTTCAGTTCTTGGAAAGGGAAAATCAACTCCCTTGCCTATTAAATTCCATGCTTAAATATGCCTTATACTTTCTTTTGGATAAAGTGGTCTTTTCTGGATAAATAATTGTATTACCTCTGATGCCAATAATCAATATTACTAAACCACTTTTTTTTCCCTGATTACATAAATTTAAAGATGTTTCTCTATTTTGAATCAAGCTTTTCAACGGGTAGATCAAAAGCCTCTGAGAAAAGTTGTTTCTGTCTAGCTGTGCTACATGGAGTGAGCAGAAAGCAGGATTACTCATTGGATCCTCTACTCAAAGTAGAATTGTGCTTGAGTACACATTTTGGGCTTGTTTTTGTGCCTGATAAATAGTGTACATTCCTCAGCTGCTTAGAAAATGGAGTCCTGTGCTTGCAGATTTATCTTGTACTTTAATTTGAATCTGATGACCTCTGTGGTCATATAAAGTTACTTTACGTTGAAGCTTTACAAGCCATTTACATTCACCTGCTGTTGGAGCACTCTTTGGCTAAACTAATCAAGAGTCTTTTGACTAGGATTAGGATTTTCATAAGAGAGTGAGAGAAAGAATGGAGCTTAAATGGCTTTGTTTTCCAAGCTGTTAAGCAGTAGTGATTAAAGTCTCAGATGGGTGTAGGACACTGTAAATTTAGTTATCTCTACCAGAGCTTCCCAGTACCCTCTGAGAATATACCACATCAATGTACCAATCAGGAGCTACCAAAGCACTTAAGTGAAGAGGGTTCTCAGAGCATCAGACCACATGGCTGTTCAAACTGGAAAAGTAAGAGGTTCCAGCTGCAACAGAAATGTTCATAGGAATAAATACTTCAATATTTTTTTCCTCATAATTATAGAATGAATATATTAACTTCTTTAAATGTGGGACCAGTTTTATTGAAATCAGCACTACATAAGCACATTCCTAAAGTGAATTGTACGCATAATGGCTTTGCTCTTATGAGATCAGTTCTGTAAACAGTTTGGTCCCAGCTTATCTTGCTCTGCTTGAGGCATCTGACCAATTTCTGATTGTAGCTGCCACCAGCACCTTCTACATCTAATCTAGGAGGACATCCTTAGATGGGCAGGGTTATGTCCTGGCAAGGGTTTGTGTCTCTCCACCAACATTATAATGAGCCAAGAGACATACACTTCTAATTTTCAGTCATATGGATGTCTATATTGAGACTGGCAAAAGGTAGGCTCTTGAGCATGAATCTACTCATCACATAAATAACCACACCAAGTTCAGTGGTATGGATGTAATGAGTTACTTTTGTAAATGTGTTTACAGGATTGAGCCCAAAATATATTGCTTCTGCACAAATCCATGCACAGTACAAGATTACTTCAATAGTAAGAAAACTGATTCATTTAAAGTTGTTCGTCAGGCAAATCTGCATCTTGATATCAGGGAATAGATATGTGTTCATTGTGTGGGGTGTTTGAATTCATTCCTTTCTTTGCTAAATAAATGAATGATAAAACAAAATACTGCTTGACTTCATTTAAAAGCCATTCTTCCAAATAAAGAAGGGTTCTGGGACCTACTAATGTTTTGCCTTTCTTTCTCTCTTCTTCCCAAAAATGAATCTGTGTGTCGCTGAAATGGCCTTAGCTAGACTGTTCTCTGTAACTAAATGAATGCTTTGCTTTGTGTTGCCATGAGACAACATTTTCTAACTGGGATGGTACCAAGGGGAAATGCACTAACCTGGGACGTTTGGCAAAGATTTCAGCCCCAGCAGTAGCAAGGGTAGGCAGAAGTGGAAATGAGAACACAGAAGAATGTAACTGAAGGCTTGGCAAACTTGGCAGTAAACTTTAACAGAAACTTGGAGGCTTTTTGGGAACTGCCAAGGGTGAGACTGTTGGGATTGTAATCTCCCAAATAAGCCAACTAGTTGCTCAAGGAAAAAGCTGTCTGCAGCAGGTACTTGTGTAACATGAGTGTTAGTCTAACTTGGGGGAGAAATAAACTGCAGCACTCTTAGCGCCAGGTTAACCAGTAGGGAAGTGCTTTTGCAAGCAGTAAGTGCCACAGCACAAGTGGCATTTTGGCAGTATCTTGTACTGGCAGGAAGCATAGTGCAACGGGAGCAGATCCATGGATCAAAACAGCTAGTGTTGAACTCATGGATTTCGGACTAGCTCCGGGCTAGTCCCACAGGCTGAACACCCCCTACCAGTTAGAGTGTACCCTTTTAGTTTCCCTCATTCATTTTAAAAAGCCACAAGAGCCCACACCAGATGTCATGCTCCAAGACTGCTCCATGGTGCCAATGAAAGCACAGTGAGAGGTGTACCAGGAACTGATAAACTGTTTGTTTCCAGTTGGCTCTTTGGATCCCAGTGGGACACTTTTCCCCATACTTCTGCCCATGCCTTTTCTGCATGTGGGAAACTGATTACAGCTCTACCTAGCTGAGACTGTACCAATTTGAAAGAGTAATTTTATAGCATTAGCACAGTCTGCCAAAAAAATTGTATTGTAAAACTGACATGAAGGGCTGTGCAAAAACTGTTATACTGATACTGAGTCTGTCTTATTTAAATTGTTCTTCAACTGAATGTATTATAGCAATTTCTGAACTGAACATCTGAGGAGAGATAGTAGTTTCATAACTTCATTTCAGAAAAAAAAAATGAAATCAATCTAACTTTCTGCATTCTCACAATCCAGTCCTAGAGGCTGAGAATGCAGAAAGACGCTCCTATTTGTGCCTTTTTTTTTTTTTTTCACTGAAGGATTTTTCCGTAATCCTCCTCCAACAATAGCTTTGGATTTTAAAATATCATGGAAGGTAATTAACAGTAACACAATATATGTTCCAGGATTCAGCAACTATATTTGCTAATCACTAAGCCCATGGTTTTGAATTAATTCTCCCTTTTGTTAGCTGCAGCAGTAAGCATTGACTGAAAGTGAAATAAATATCAAATTTCAAATAAATGGGACATTTAAGATCCTAACTTTTAAATAAAGCTTTGAAGCCAGTACAGCTGTGGAAGAAATTGCTTTTATATCTGTGTGCTGAAAAGTGCTTTCTCTTGTCATGGCCCTATGAAATGTTCTGCACAGTGGAAAAATTGGTTTTAATGGCGATGTACCCAAGATAAAATAAGTGAAATAGAGCTCAGAGTTTTTTAGCAATAGTAAACACTTTTGATTTGGTATCAGGAGAATGCCATTGCTTATTGCAATAATGGGAGTAAATGATCCCTGCACAGAACTTTATAGGGAGTAATTTTCCTTTGCTATTAACTCCTTCAAAACCGGCTTCCCTAGCAAAACTTCTCAGGAGAGCTGCTGAAGATACACTGAAGAAGAAACACTGGTGCAGTGGCTGGAACACAGCAGCATGGATGCAGGGTTCTAAACCAGTTACAACTGCAGTCTCATTCCACTGATGCAGAGCTCATTTGGGGCTTACACCTATTCAGAGAGCTCAGAGGCTTTGTATCCTAATAGTTATCTGTTGACTTAGTACTTCAGGGAGGTAATTTAACATAATCGTTTATTAAGCATCTGGAACACAGAAAAGAATCTCAGTTGATGGGTGGTGACTGTTTTTCCATCATATGTCTGCACCCTACATTTCTCGCTCCAGTGATATTTTTGGACATTTTAAATTATTAAGTTGGATGAATTAGCTTTTATCAAATACGACTCTAGGTTGGGAGGGGTGTGGTGCATACCACTTTTCTAGTTTCCATTACTCATATTGATATTACCTGTCTTGATTAGTATTCACAATTTCTTCTTAATTTAGTGTCTTTTTCGATTAAAAGGATTTCACTGCCTTTTTCAGGTCTCTAACATCAGCATGACACGACCTTCATACTTTTGTGCTCATTTAACATTTTTCCCCAAATCAGAACACTTAAGACACATACTCAAATCTTGGTCACCCATCTTGTAATCTTCTGAGCCATACTTTTTGTTTGTTTGGTTTTTTTGACTAGTGAAAATAGTATAGCCCACAAGAAAATACCAAGTTCTGCAGTGATAAATTTGGTCTGTACAGAAGAAAAGAAAAATCAACTTTTTAGCTTTTTATCTTCTCTTCAAAGCTTCCTGCCTGGTGCTGTTCTGGGGCCATAGTATGTGAGAATATTCCTCTCTTAAGAGTGCCTCTAGTAAGTCAATGCTTACAGGTAAAGCCGTGTTTATAGGATTTCCTGATGCCATGAAACGTTACATTTTTTTGATAGCAAAACCAACATAAAAATTGCTATCAGACCACACCACAAAGATGGACAGAAATATTTTCAAATCTCATGATTTGGCCTCAAATATAGGTTAGAGTATTTCCTTCCCTTGATTCTCTAGAAATATTCATAACTTCCCCAGATCATTCCTTATATGGGTGTTTGGTTTTTTTTAAAACCTTACCAATTATTTATCTGTGGCCATAATAAGCCCACCTTTGCCCATGATTTCTCATGGAACCTCAGCTAGGACTTATCCTGATGTACAGATTAGAGTGGAAGACACTTTCTAGCAATAAAGATGTTGATGTCAACATATACCTTGCTGCAGAAAGGCACAGGTTGAAGAAGTCATTGTCTTCTTCCCATCAGTGGCAATTATGCAGAAAGTGAAAACAGAGGAAGAGGTCAGCTAGCTTGGGATATCAATCCCTCACATAGATTACAGTAATTAATGTACCGTAAAAGTCATCATGCCGGGTAAGATCAAAAATGTCTTTAAGGCCTTCTCCTGGAAGTAACTGAGAGCATCTATATTTGTGCTTCTGTTGGTCCTTATTTTGTTATAATCCTTTTAAAGGATAATTTTTCCTTGTTGTGGAATGAAATGTTTCTTCATTTTTTGATTTTATTTTTTCTCAAAGGAATTAGGACTCTCCAAGTCCTAATGGGATTACTTTCTGCACAGCAATCCACCGCTGCACTGTAACTGCAAAGCCCCTCCACCTGCTACCCATGTTCTAGAGCAGTAAGAAGATACTATCTTGCAGCCCTTGTCCCAGCACAAGTTTCCAGACACCTGGTGTGGTTGCCTATATCTTCTCTATTTCCAGTCAGAAGCTAGTTTCTGGTTATGAATTTTAAATCTGATACCTGTGTACTCTCTGGTCATCTATGACTGAGTTGCTTCAGACTCCACTTGGCAAGGTGTCTCAGTTTCTCAATGAACATTTGATTTTAGAAGGCTCAAGTGGGTACTTAGGAACAGAAAGCATTATCAGGGTGTTGGTAGCTTCTAGTATTATGATAGAAACATTTTTCAGGGAAAAAAACATTCTAGGTAGGCAAAAGTGAGTGCAACCCTCCATGTTAACAGCTATTTATGCCATGGAAATCTGTGGTTTGGATCCCAAAATTTTATGCAGACCTTGTGATTAAAATTAATAGAGCTTGATTTAAAAAAAACAAACAAAACAAAACAAAAACAAACAAACAACAAACAAACAAACAAACAAAAACAAACAAACAAACAAACAAAAAACCAAACCAACCACAAAACAAAACAAAAAACTAACCCGGGAAGCAAAAAAAATTAAACCCACAACAAAGCCAAAGAAATCTCAAGAGAAGAAAGCACCATACTTCTCCAGCACATCCACTTGATCTACAGTTCAGCATCTATTAGAAAATTTATCTTTAATTGCTCACAAACCCCAGCTAAATAAGTGGACAAGCAAAAAGTGTCCTAATATTAAGAGGAGCTGCATTATTTTTATATTGCAAGAACTGTGTGATGATATCAGCCAGTTATCAACCTGAGAAATTTATGAATAATAACATTTAAACATGGGTAGCTGTTTTAACCAACACAAGGAACCTTCCTGAAAGTTTTTCTGGAATAAAACTTTTTCCTTGTATTTTTTTCTGCATGTTCCCTGTGATTGTGTTTCTTAGTGATGCTTGAGAGCTCACATGCTGAGTGAGATCTCGTATGTAAACACAAAACAGAAAATTGTGTTTCTGTGCAGGAGCTGTTAATATGAGTTGCCTCAATATTTGAGCAGTATGTTCTGACAGCCTTTGGTTTAAATAATGTGTTATGATCTCTGAAGAAAAGTTTCTGAAGGGTAATTCAGTCAGTCAATACAAATTGACTTCAGCATCCTCTTAGTTTCCTCATTAAACAAAACATTACCAGGTTTGCAGGGGTCAATTATTGATAATTAACAAGGGTACCCCTAGATTGCTAGCAAGGTGGTCTGCAATTTCTGCTCCAAAACTGTGCTCTATGAAGTTTCAGTGAGAGCCAAAAGAGACACTAAAAAACCCTAAAACACCATGCATGAAACTTTGCTTCCTAAAGCATGCCTACTCACAGGCAGCTCATAGGAGATCAGCAGCCTAGAGCACAAGTTGCCCTGGTGGAGATCCACCAGATCTCTTTCTATGCTGAAGAGTAATTTTTGTGCTTATGCTTTGTGTTAAAAGCTTATCTCTGGGTTGTCTGAGGACTGAAAACGAAACTCCAAAACAAACCCTGGGAATGATGGATTTTTATTTTTTAAATTTGCCCGCCCTTCTTTCTGGATTCCCTTCCTGTGGCTGTGGTATCAACCACTCTCCAGTTCTTTTGAATCATTGTTTTTGAGGACAGTACGAATAAAATTCCACTGGCCTCAGATAAACCTATTTTTTCCTAAGAATCACAGATCTCAGGCACCAAACAAAGCTGAACTAGTGTTTTATGAGGAAAATAAAGAGTGTTACCAGCAGTAACTAGACACCTCTGCTGTGAACTCTAGGCCGGAAGTCTTACAAGTTTATATATAGTAAAATGGACCTGATGTAGTGGACTTAGAGCTATCCTAAAGTGGGCAATTGCCAGCATTGTGGGACCTAACGCGAGGCTCTTACACATAACTAAGGCAACCTCTGAGATTACCAGCAGCATGACAATCCAAGTTTCCCTTTAATAACAGACTCAATGGATATCAGGTATCACAAAGGCGCTTGAAGATGGTATTCGTTAGAGTGTTGTGTCCAGATGGTAGGCTTCAGTCTGCTTTGTCTGTGTGGTAATCAACTCTTGGTTTCCTCTCTGTGCCAAATAAAATTTCTGCAAGAACTCTAGCTATTTTGACCAATTATAATTTAAATTAACTTCAGCAATATCCCTGTAAACAACTGTCCTGGTTCCGTGTAAA
>NW_008592460.1:0-3700 GCF_000691845.1 Merops nubicus
AGGCAGGTGAAGAAGTAGTCTTTGAGAATTAATTAGGGAGCTCATGTGCTAAGACACTGGCTATGAGCCCTGAATCAGCCTCCAGCCTCCTGGCAGATGTGTGCCAGTCAGCTCTGAAGCCAGGGATTGTGGACTGTTGTGGTTCATGTGATGCACCCTGGTACCTGCAGATGAAAAAGCAGGCTGGCTTGGGCCTGAGGAAATAGAAATATACTTAAGCATGGACAGCAGGGAATTCTAGTTGTTTTACAAACTCTGTGTAGTAATCAGGGCACATTTTCTGTGACCTGGGGGAACATTTTAAAGAACCAGCCATTTCGACTGGACTGGGTTTGGATTTCACTGGAGAACAACTGTGTCCTAGGTGAGAACTCCACATTTCTAGAGGTGACCATCAGACACAGGATATCTGTGAGGAACCTCTTCCATCAGTGAGTAAATCTTTGATGTTTGGAGTTTCTTGCACCAGAGAAGGCAGCTATTAAGGAACTGTTCTGTAGTTGCTGCTTCCTCTGTTTACATAATAAATGCCAAATAATGATGTAGGGTTTTGTTGCTCAGACTGGGTTGTGTGTTTCATTTTCTGCTGCTGTTAACCAGAAACCTGAGTGTATATATTAGTAGATGTAAGAACAGATCAGTGAAATGAATTTCTGCTGTTTGTGCACTGTCTTTTTCCTGAATCACTTACCAGACAACAAAACAGAAATTGGGATACTCTGCTTTGTTTATTTTGCCAGGAGGATGCCCCAGTAATTTTATTGATGGTTTTATGGTTTTAAATTGCCTACTAGATGAAGCCAATGAAATCTTTCATGCAAACACATTTCCTTATGCACACAAATATTGGCAGGACCCTACTCTAATTACCTTTTTTTTTTTTTATTTATTTTAATGAACTATGCAATAGTATTTGAGAAAATATGATGTAGCCATGCTTATTGTTTTGAAAGGTCAATAACTGCCAGATGAGCATTTTAACCTAGTTTTTGTGGTTGTTGTTTTAACTTTATTAAAATGTTAAAATGCATGGAGAATAATACCTCCAAATTTTTATGCAGGTATGGAACCAAAGATGGTAAAGCAGTAAAATATAATGAATTGAAGGGAAAAACTCAAAACCAGTTCAGTCCAATTCAATCCAGGACAGTCTTTGGCTACCTGGTGAGTAAGGATGTTGGCAGACATGAACACCTTGGTCCCCCTCTTCTCTCCTCATGTTTCTCTTCAGTATCTGCAGTGTGTATTCCTCAGCTGGAATATAAAGGAATAGATTTCCTCTTCTGGTCACCCATGATCAGAGTCTGTGAACACTCCCTGTCATATATCTAAAAGCTAATAGCTTGTGCTAATTTTATTCTCAGCATTCCACATCTCACAATGGTCAAACACAAAGCAAGCAGGTTATTGCCTGGTATTAGTGTTAGTATTGCTTAACATTAGTAAGGTTTGAAGTAACAAATATATTTCTTGGCAACAATATTTTTAAGCAAAAGTAGACATTTTGGAGAGAAAAGGCTTGAGTTTCTTAGGCCAAAGACAGTGATATGTAAATGCCACAGCATTAATGGCAATCCTTTCAGTGCTTCTGCTTGTCAGAGAAAGTTGGAGAATTAATTATGTTAAGTGACCTGAAACATCTTGACTTGCATAAGATTTGCAGCAAGAAGGAGAGCACTCAGGTATGTGGTCAGAATTTCTGTTAATGGCATTACTGCTGTTTGAGTGTTTATACAGTGTGGTTCACAAAGTACATAACATATTTCAGGAAAAAAAAACATTCCATCAGTATAATGTCACTACAAAGTGAGATAAATACAAAGCTTTTAAACATTATTCAAATCTTTTGGTCACTATTTCCATTTTGAAAGTCCAGTACCTGAGCATAGGCAGGAATGGAAATGCTCTGTGTCTTGCTGGCTGTTCTGTGGAGCTGTCTCATGAGAGATTCACAGAACCTGTGAGATAGCTGGTGTCCACAGTGCTATGTGTGTGAGGAGAAAGCACTTTCCTGGTTTTATTGCTTTGGGGTTTGAGGTTTCTGATGTATATTCTGCATAGGTTTGCCTCTCTGAAGGGCTCTCTCTTGCTGTATTTTTAATGTCTGATGGCCTTACCCTGGAAAATAAAGCACATGTTGCTGTGACTTTTTTCTGTGACATGCATGAAACTTTTCAGTTAGTTCTGTGCATGAGCCTATTTTCACCTCTCAGGTTGCAAGAGTAGAAACAAATCCCTGTTTAGCATCTGAGGGGGTCAGGTTTCCACTCCCTGTGCTCAGGTGTGACAAGGTTTGTGCCTTGCATGGAAGGTGTTGCTCAAAGTGTGCCATTGAAGTATGGTTTGAGAGGCACAGACCCAGGGGTTCCTTAAAGAGAAAACAGACTTCATAAAGAAAAGGGTTCTAAAGTTTTGTTGTCAGTGTCATAAGGAGAGGACTGCTTTGAGTGAAGATCCATAGCTCCTCACAGAGTCGTGTTACATGCTCTTAAAACCCAGCCATAACTCATTATTAGGGCTAGAGAGTCTTCAGAGTCAGCAGTTCCATATCTCTTAGGGCTTGAAAAAATTTAAAACTTAAATGTCTCTAAAACTATTACCCCACATTCTCACAGTGTCTTCCAAATAAACGTGATAGTTTACAACTTAAAAGAAACAGCAAATTAATAGTCAAGACATCATGTCTGTCCCTTGATCCAGGCTCTTTCCAAGCCAGAGAACAATGCAGGTTTTGTAAGAGCCCATTGATCCTAAAGCAGTAAGCTCCATGCTGTCCATGGCCAGCTGAACACAGGCTCCAGTTGTCCAGCAAACAGCTGTGAAGAAATAGGTGCAAAGAGCTTGTGGCTTCCTAAGCAAGTGGAAATCTATGTTAGCTCTTTGCTTGTGTGCTTGTGTCATCATAGGGAGAACAGGTTTCAGGACCTCAGCTTAAAAACAGAAAATTGACTGACTTTCCAGGCCAAACTAACACTTAGAGCTATTATTTTATGAAGGAAAATTGGTTTTAAATTTATAGTTTATGGCATTTCATGATTGAAATCACTGTTTTGCTAAAGACTAGTTATTAGCTCAGATGCCATTCTGCTTTCTTAGTTAAATATTCAGTAATGAATGTAATGATATCTTCACCAACCAGCCCAACAGGGAAAGAAAGAGTATAAATACAGGAATGACCTCCACTTTTAAAACTGATTTTCTTCTTCCTTTTTTTTCTTGTCCTGATTTGGTGCTTTTGAAAATCCTAGATAAGGTGCATGTCTTTAAAATATATTGCCTTGGTAGCATTTAAAGGGTACTGAGGTTATCCTTGGGCTCCACAATAGGACTGGATTGTGTTTGAGACAAGTGATTAATTGGCTGTAATAACTGACTCACAAGTGTCATCTTCCCTGAGGGCTGGACCTGCATGTTTCATAGCCCATTGACTGATGTTTATTATCCCTGCTATTTTGGGGAGAGTAGGTGTGTCTATGTTGGACATTCAGAAACTGGGCATCCCGTTATGCTGTGCCTAAGGGAAATTGGTAGACTGCTGACTTTTAAAAGCAGATTCCTGTATAAATAGAGAAAATTAACCAATTTTGAAACTAAATCTAGAATCTTGAGCACGTCTTATAGAGGGGAAGAAGGAATGTGAAAGAATACCTGATACTGTATTACAAATATTTTTAAATTAAAAAAAATTAATAATAATTTT
>NW_008592461.1:0-465 GCF_000691845.1 Merops nubicus
TAGCCCTTGGGGTGGGGGTGCTGGGGCGTTAGGGAGGATGCTGGAACATTTGGGGTGGCTATGCTGGAACACTGCGGGGGTGCTTGAGCATTTGGAAGATGCTGGAACATTTGGGATGGGGGTGCTGGAGCGTTGAGGGGGTGCCGGAGGACTTGGGGAGGTGCTTAGAGGGGCTGCAGGAGCACTTGGTGTGGTGCTGTAGCCCTTGGGGTGGGGGTGCTGGGGCATTAGGGAGGGTGCTGGGGCATTAGGGAGGATGCTGGAGCATTTGGGGTGTTCCTCAGCACTTTACACCTGCCCCAGCACCGGGCAGGCAGCAAAGCCAGATTCCCAGAGGGGTTGGGATGGGGTGTGTGTGTGTGCATGCGTGTGCAAGCGTGGGCACACGTGTGTAAGCGTGCTCCTGGAGGGTCCACGGGGCTCCCTGCCTGCAGTGCTGGGCTGGACGCCCCCAGGGCTGGCTGG
>NW_008592461.1:559-1668 GCF_000691845.1 Merops nubicus
GGTGCGGGGCGGGGCTGGCTGGCAGAGCACAGCCCCAGCCACCCGCTCCCTCCTCTCCCAACCCTGCGAGTGTGTAATTTCACCACAGTGCCTAAACGAGGGACAGAAGTAAATTGACCTTTTCACCCGTTTTCCTACCAGGGGGATTATAGCCTGTTTCCTGTTAAATCTCTCCAAGAACTGGCTCCATCCTGCTGGGGAGCAGGGAGGGGAGGACACCCACCCACCCAAAGGCCAGCCACCCGCTCCCTCCTCTCCCAACCCTGCGAGTGTGTAATTTCACCACAGTGCCTAAACGAGGGACAGAAGTAAATTGACCTTTTCACCCGTTTTCCTACCAGGGGGATTATAGCCTGTTTCCTGTTAAATCTCTCCAAGAACTGGCTCCATCCTGCTGGGGAGCAGGGAGGGGAGGACACCCACCCACCCAAAGGCTTTCCTTTCCCTCCCCATCCAGCCCCAACTGGCCTTCCCCATCCCATCCCATCTCCCATCTCCGCCACCCTTCGAGTCTTCGGGGTGTTTTCAACCCAACCCCGGGCAAAAACCAACGTGGAAAATTGCTGGGAGGAAGGAACCGAAGGCGGAGAGTGATAAATATTGAAAGGGTGGGATTTCGATGTAGGCTGCAACAGCTGTGCCGGTTACAGTGTCACACTATCTCTCCACAGGTTTACTGACCCATTTCCATTCACACGGCTGCCAGTATCTTAGCAACTGCAACAGTCCCCCAAGAACAGGCATATTGCCTGCTATTAGTGACTGCTGCAACTGTGTCAAGGTTAGAGCTCTCCCTCCAAGCCCTGCCGGGTTTGTTTTTCGCCCAAAGCCAGCGCAGGCTGCTCGGTGACATGTCCCCCGGCAGCTGTCTCGGGTCTTGGGTGTTTGTCCCTTCCCTAAACCAAACGCCGGCGGGGCTGGAGAGGGTGGGTGGCGTGCTGGGGCGGTGGGATGGGTGGATGGACGGAGCACGGGGTCGGTGGTGGGATGGAGGGATGCAGGATGGGGTGGTGGGATGGGTGGGTGCCGCCGGGGGGGTGCCGGTGCTGGCGTTGGGGTGTTGGTGGTGGCAGAGGTGCGTGGTGCGGCCCCCAAAACAGGAGTGCTGT
>NW_008592462.1:0-277 GCF_000691845.1 Merops nubicus
TTCCCCCTCCGCATCTCCTCCTGAGCTGCTGGGGTGGGGAGGGACCTCCTGAGGTCAGCAAAGCCACCCCCAGAGTGGTCAGGGGGTTCCTCCAGCCCCCTCCCACCTCCCCTGGAGCCTTCCCGGGGTTGGGGGGGCTCGTCCCTTGAGGAAGGGGACCCCTCCTCCCGTGGGACAGCAGAGCTTGGCTGAGGTCTCTCAGAGCTCCTGGCTGGGAGAACTTGCTCCTCCTGCCTCCTTCTCCCGCAGGGGGGCTTTGGGGTGGCACCTGCATGGG
>NW_008592462.1:391-1471 GCF_000691845.1 Merops nubicus
GTCGATGAAGGATGGAGAGCACCCAACCACGTGGGTTTTTTACACTCCTTTGGCCTTCCTGGGACTGGATCCTTCTGGGTTTGTCTCTTTTGGAGTGTTTCCTTTCTGCCGTGGATCCAGAGGCAGACCCAGAGCTGGTGGAGCCAGGGGAGGTTCCTCTCCCCACACCCTGGCCCTGTTGGCAGCTGGGCTCTGTCTCCATCTCCATCATCTCCATCTCCATCATCTCCATCATCTCCATCTCCATCATCTCCATCATCTCCATCATCTCCATCATCTCCATCATCTCCATCTCCATCTCTGGCTTTGCTTTCCAATAAAGGAACCTTTTTGTTTTGCCCTCTCCACTTCCTGCCTCGTGTTCTCCTGGTTTCCTTTGGATCATTCCCAATTTCTCCCCCTGTGGGTCGGGGAGATGAGGAAGAGTCGTGGAGGTTGGAGCCACCTCGCTCCCCTTCCACCTCCTCGTGGTGGAGCTCCAGGAGTTCAAACCTGGCAAAAAACCCACCTGGGATGAAATCTTCCACCCCTTTAGACCCATCCAGCTCCCCAAAAAAGCCTCTTCCTCCCTGGTGGGAGGGACAGGGTGGGGGAGATCATGGAGGAGCCTCCAGGGGCTTGTTCCTGGTGATGTTCCTCAGCTACAAAAGGAGCCCACGGGTGGGATACAAGTTCTGGTGTCTTTCCCCAACACAAATTCCCCCCAAAACTGCCCATTTTCTACCAAAGAGACCAAAAAGAGGAAGAGGCCTCACTGAGATCAACGTCTGTCTGGTTGTAGAACCCAGAGGAGGAACCAGCAGCCAGGGTGGGAGGATGGGGGGAGATGTTGGGGCTCAGAATCACCCCAGGGAGGAGCGAGCAGCTGGAGGTGAAGCCCCAACACCCTCCCCACGGGCCCCAGCGAGGTGTTTTGGGGTATTCTGTCCTGCTGTGACATCTCCAGCTCCTCGGGCTGGTGTCCTGCCCCTTGGTCCCATCAGCTGGGACGCAGGAGGGACCTCCCTGCAGAGATGTCCACCAAGCCAACCTGCTCTCACTGCAGCAGCTCAAGCACAGGGATTTATTATCATTTTTTTT
>NW_008592463.1:0-3798 GCF_000691845.1 Merops nubicus
ATCCGGCGCTGTGGGAGGGGGCCGCAGCGCCGGCAACGTGAAGGTCAAATGCTCACTGCCCCAGAGAGGTGTATGGGGAGGGAGCAAGCTGCACACTCGTCACATGCCTCTGGACCGAGAATCCCTGTCCCAGGCTCTTTTCTTTCTCCGATTTCTTGAAACCCTCTGAAGTAAACTGATGTAGTGTTATTAATGGGGTCTGTAATGCTCCACTCAAAAGCACGTGTCTTGCAGGAGAGGGACTGAACTTATCTAACTGGTCAGCGAGAGAGAAGAGTAGACAGACTTTTCTCGTCCCTCTCCCCCCGTGTACAAAGGTAAAAGGGTTAAGTAATGACAGAGGAATTAAGCGAGGGTAATTTCTAACTGGTATGTGGAACGAGGTTTGTGTTTCTTTCTGACTTCACTTTCAGGGGTGACCTGTGTTGTGAGAGTCCCCTGAATTTTGCCCAGCCGTTGGAGGAAAAGGGTGGAAAGGCTTTTAATGTCTCCGTTAATACCCTTTAATAATAACAATAACTGGGTAATGTCTTAATCCCAGTGACTCTCTGTCGGAGGGTGCCTGCCAACCTGTATCCATTTCAATCTGATTGACAGGCTAACAGCAGGATGCTGCCTCCGTCGCAGAAGCGAGAGGCACAGGTGAGCTGGGAGGAAAAACTGAGATCTGAAGAGGGTGTCCTAATAGGGGTATTTGGGTTCTTTCAAGTGTTGCAGACGTACTCATTAAACACAAGGAGCTCGGGGCTGGCGTGATGGTGGTGTAAGGAAATGAAACTGGAACCATTGATTATCCAGACAGTTCTCAACAGCCTCCTTCCAGGAGATCTCATGAGCGGCTGTATAAAAGGGAATAATGGTGGCGATGGTAGAGGTAAAGAGGAAATTAGTGCAGGGTGCACTTAAAAAGGAGTAAAGTAGGAAACAAACCCCTGATGAGAGGGATGTGGAGATCAGAGCAACAAACTGCGGTAATGCCTGGGAATCTCCTGCGCTCTCGGTGGAGTGGTTACGCTCCAGAAGAAATTATGCTCACTTTTAAAAGTGCACTGAAGAAATTGGCGACAGGAGGTGAGATGGAGAGAAGAAACTCTTTTTATGAAGCGGTTATTTTACCTTTGTACATTTCTTTCTGCCTGATTCAAATGGGCTCCACTTGCCTGCTCATCTGTGAATGTTAAAAGGGGATGCCGGACCTGCATAGGTTACAAATGGACTAAAATGGAAGCTTTTGCTAACTAAACCAATTCCTTTTGAAATCAAGCTTGAATGAGCTTGTTAATAAAAACGGTTCTGTTTTACTCACATAAATGGTTCTTTTTTTTTTCTCCCTTCCCCCCCACCTCCCAGAGGCTGGTCTGATTTCTACCATCTAAAAATCCTGGCATTGTGGCTGGTAGCCAATTGTACAAACCTTTGTATTTAAAAGGCATTGCCACGTGGGTTTGTTGGGGGTTTTTTGAGGGGTTTTCTTCTTTTGAGGTCTCTGGCAGCAGTGGGGGGTGTTTGGTTATTACTGCATGGCGAATGCAGGATTTCAGAAACATTCCCCATCTTGCCCTGGTAGTCCTGGTGCATTGCAAGGAGGACACTTGCTGCCTAGAAGGTAGAGGGTCCAATGTGCTCCTTGCTTTTGGATCTCCGAAGGCTACTTGGCAAGGTGGGCCACGGCCTCAGAGGCAGCTCCTCACTCTTCCAGCTCTGGGTCAGGGCTGTAAGGGTGCCCTGGGGGTGCGTGTTAGCCCGTGTGTGACACCAGCATCGCCCACAGAGGCTGATAACTGCTCTGTGGCTCTGTGAATGGACAGCTTCCTCGGCAGGCGCGCTCCCTGTGCTCCTCCAAGCCCTCCTGTTCTGTCATTCTGTGAGAGAAGTAGTAGAGATGCAGTAATACTGTTCTGTGGTCTTTACAGATATCATCAAGGATGAAGGGGCAGACTGAAAAAGTAACAACAATAATAACGTTTTAGACTTGATGTGTTGTGGCATCACGTCAGGTTATGTCAGAGAAGTAACATCGTTTTGTATGTTTGAAGTGACATAATATACCTTGACTGATGCAACATGACTTGATATTAGAAAATACCTTTTTATAGTGGAACTTTGGCAACTATCTTCCCGAAAGAAATGTTAGAAGCTCAGAGAAGAGAGACTTGGGGGGGGGGATAAGGGGAGAAGAAAGCTTGAGAGTGAAAAACTTCAAGGTTTGCATTTTAGTCAATCCCACTGCATAAATCGCTGCTGAATTTGCTGTGGGCAAGCCAACCTACACACCGTGCTGCGCATTTATACTTTTCAGGATAATGAGAGTTAAGATATTTCTCAAATACATAACTGTTTTGATTGCAAAGACCAGATTTCTGTTTTTAAAAAAAAAAAAAATCAACTGACATCAGGTATCACATTTAATTCCAACAGGTTGTGTTAATTGTAGCTGACTTTAATTGCTGTACATGTGTTGAGGGTTAGAAAACTTTTTTTTTTTATTGTTGGTGTGTGAAATGAGTAAGCAGATAAAACATTTAAAAATATTCATTTGCAAAGGGAGCCATCCAGCCTTTTTGATGTGATGAAGCAGTAAAGGAGTAAAACGTACATGGATTTTTAAAAAATACTGCATATTTTTTTACAAGTGCGCTACATCTGCTAGTTTGCTCTGCGACAGAAATCAGCTGCAATAGACAATGCAAATTCATTTTTATCAAAACCCCGCCTTTCTTGTAATTACCAAATAGCGTAAGTTGAAATGGACCATATATTTTGGGGTAAGTTGTCCTTTTTTGAAGGTGATAGTCTTGAAATGTATGCAAACAGAAAGATGGAACATTTTTAGAGTTCACTGTTTTCTGATGGAAGCCAACAGTACATTAGAAGCATTAAAATACCTCAAATTTAGAAAAACCCGTGGTTTTGATAATTCTTTGCACTGATGCTTTTAACTATTAGACTATAATCTTTGGGATAAAGTCCTCCTCCTTCTTTGCTGTTGATACTTCTTACAAGAAAATCATTATTTATGGTGGGTGCACTCTTCTGCTAAAATATGTATTCAACACTTGCAAACTAGTATCACTAGGAAGCAGGAGTTGTTCAAAGTCCTGGATGAAAACTGTTCAATGTAAAATGGTGCATTTAACATCAAATATGCTCAAGGACTGTTAGGATTAAGTATTCAGAATAAAGGGGGAAGGAAAAGCCACTTGAGCTGGGGATAAGGAATCAAGTTAAAATCGGTATTAAGGATATATAACTTGAGGCCGCTATCATGCTTTTTAGAGCACAGTTGTATCAGTTGTAAAGGGGAGGAAGACAGATCATTAAAGCAGGACTGAGCTGTTTTCTCGGATGAAGAGGGAGAAGGTGCTGTTGGTGTGGGCAGCGAAGCGCCTGGTCCCGCAGCCCGTCCAGGAGCCATCGCACTCAACAGCTGCCTGCTCTGAACCAGGACTGCCGGTTGCAAGAGGAAGGATGAGAGACGTGGGCCCCAAACTTGGCACTTTTTAATTGGGCATTGAGGGCATCTCTGAAAAGTGGAGCAAACCTGTTAGGGTTTGTACTGCCTCTGATTTGTTAAATTCATTTTAATATCGACCTAGTGACAGTGGAGCTGTATTTGCTAGAGTATTCCCTGAAACTAATGTGTACCTGTGAAAACAACCCCAAAATGTTGGTACAGAAAATCAGTATCAAGTTTGGGTCACGCCAGATGTGTGAAATCGAGCTGCGGGTGGCTGGTGTAAGGCAGCCTGGGTCGCCGGCATCAGCTGTGGGGAGTTTGGAGCCCGTGACCTGCCAGAA
>NW_008592464.1:0-277 GCF_000691845.1 Merops nubicus
TGGGGCTGCTGGGACGCCAGGGGGCCAGGACACCGGGCTGGGTGGGCACCGGGACACTGGGACACTCGAGTGCTGGGACAGTGGGGAGCCAGGACACTGGGACACTGGACACCAGAGAACCAGGACATGGGGACAGCAGGGAGCTGGGACATCAGGGCACCGGGACATCGGGCTGCCAGGACACGTTAGGGCACCGGACATTAGGACACTGGAACACTGCTGTGCTCAGACACCAGGGTGCCAGGACACCAAGACACCGGACACCGGGGCACTGGGT
>NW_008592464.1:384-686 GCF_000691845.1 Merops nubicus
CACCAAGACGCCGGACACCAGGCTGCTGGGACACCGGTGTGCCAGGGCATTGGGGCACAGGGGCACTGGGACATGAGGACACCGGGGCACCACGGCGGCGCCGTGCCGGGGGGGTCTCACCTCCTCGGCCAGCGCCTTGGCCTCCTCCTCGGTGTGGGAGACGCCGATGAGGTTGCGGAAGGCCACGTACTCCAGGCTGTGGCAGGCGGAGCAGACCTGCTTGTACACCTGGAACCCGCGGCGCACGCTGCCCGGGAGGGAGAGGAGGAAGAGGAGCGGGAGGAGGTGACGGCGCCGGACCC
>NW_008592465.1:0-26154 GCF_000691845.1 Merops nubicus
GACGCTCCGAGCATCCTAGGCATAGACACTGTGCTTTCCAAGTGTATAAATACTGTATCATTATTGCTAGAGATAAAAAAAGATTTCCTGAGGACCTAACAGACTTCTGAGATGTGACTGCCTCAAAAACTCTTAGCATACTGGCAAGGGTAAACACAGACTGCAACATCTTAAAATACAATGATTTTCAGCTTCGCCATTACTGCTCCTTTTAATAAGAGTCTAAATGTTCACCATGATACAAAACGAAATTTATAATATACTATTCCTTCCACAATTCTAGTGATTTTTAACTTGCACACCACCACCTTATTTTTACAAACATTTTTGTCTGTTAATGCACATATAAGCAGTTATATGAACTGCAGAAAAAAAGGAGGCACAAAATAAAGGGGTTTTGGGTTCTGTTTGTGTTTAGTTTTGGTTTTCCCTTATTTTTTGGAGCATGATACAAATTCAAGATAGATCAACTGAGTTTCATATTAAGTGTAATAGCTGCTATAGTGCAGAAATACAAAAGGTGAGAAAAAAAATATTCATTGTAGAAGCATTCTAACACTGAAAACCAATTATCTATGGGTACATTTTAAAGGTTAGTAAAACAAAGCACAAATTAGCTCACTTTATTTCTGGAGTAATGATTTCTGCTGCTAAACTGTCTGAAGGCTCTTGTCCTTCCAGGGGCATCAATCCTGGGTTAGAAAAAGGAAAAAAATTTAGCAAGCATACCAGTAACCACCATAAGACCACAAGTAAATATTCTTCTAGAAGTTTACACTTTTAGACTAATGCTAGGCAATGGAAAATGACACAAAGTCAGACTACAGCAAAACAGAGAACTACAATTTAATCTGGAGAATAATCACTCTTTCTGCCTGCATACTTTTTGCTGAATCAGTCTTGTGTATTTTATGCTCATTAGGTTATCTAACTATAAAGCTGTTCAACACTACACATAGAAATAAATTACTGCACATGAAACATTATACACGCATGAGAAAATATCTCTCAAGAAAATTAAATCAACACAGAAATCATAAACTTTATAAAAATCTAACACTGAGGAGGAAACTAAAATTTCTGATTGACTGAAATAAAGTTTGACGTTTTCAAATGCTTACAAAGTTATGAATAGCCAAAGCAGCTTTTCATTGGTGATCTTGGGGGAGCTTGAATTTATTCTGTGCTAAACAAAAGGGCATTCAATACTCTCCAGAGAAGTCCTATAAACTTTAAAAAAGATGTATTCAATCTCCTCATTTGTCTTTTACCTGTAGTGGTGAGCTGACCCTCCTGAGCTTGTACACATCTAAGCTCTTCAATAGTTTCTTTCAAAGAATCCCTTTCTGTTCTTAATCTCTGAATAATTAGAAAGAGAACGAATATCAGTCTTGGTGCTACAAATCCACCTTTAACAGTACAAAAGTTGCCAAAAGGCTCAGACTTCAACACTTTAAAAAGAATTTAATGCAACTCTAGACATGACTTTCAAATTAAGGGATCTCAGTCTATTTCATAACAGAACAAACAAATATTATATATTCCATATGAACACTGGGGTTTTGTTTTGAGAATTGTTGCTGCTCTGTATTACACTTGTGGAGATAAGAATATTAGGGTATAAGCTTACAAAATCAAGATTAGTGTCACAAAGTTGTGGTAGTAAACAGCATCCACTGGGACCATTCATCCATCCTCCTTTTCCCCTCATCCGTGCTGATTCCAAGGGAAAATGAAGTGAACTAAGAGACCATAGGTTTTTATTCACGAAACCAATAGCCAAGAGTGAAATAAAAACAGGTGAGTGTACAGTGAACATAGCAAACAAAATGCATTAACTTCATTTTGTTTGTCTTTCAACAGTGAAAGTGACCAGCATTTCCATATCTCTTTCCTCCTGTGTCAGCTGACCTTGCAATTCACTAGGATTTTAGTGAAAGAAAGATGGTTGCTTGATACTTAGTCCAAAGAGAACTGAAGAACAGGACTAGACCATGTAGGATCTAGACAGACGGGCTCTTCAGTAACATCAGGCAAATACTCTTCCAGTTTGGCAAAAGTTCTTGCCCAGAAGGTTGCCAGGATTCAAAAATGAAAGGATAAAATTGTGACTCTGTTAAGACCCAAGTTGTAGTTTGTTCCAAAATCAGATATGTCCAGTATTACTAAAAGGACCAGAACAGACCTTGGCTTTACATAGGTATGGAGTTGTGTCAACTGACAGCTCTTCACATTTCATTCTATGAAATGTTTGATTCAGATATATTTTATATTTCAGCCTAAAAGGATCCAGGACTTGGAATCATCTTAGCAAAGAAAATTTTGGTGAAGTGTGACAGAGGCTTCTTCTGTATTTCTGAATCCTGCAAGGTGAACTCTGGTACAACTGTCAGAACAATCTGAATGGAGTATATATTCTGTTCACAATGAAAGTAATTTCATAAAACTCACAGGTGGAAAAAAAATTAAAATCTGTTTTTACCATAAATACTACAGAAGAAGAGCCACACAGAGGAGTGCTCAAACCAAGCTGCCGAAAGCAAGGATTCTCCAGTTTGCTACCATCAGCCAGAAAACACCACATTGATTAATCAAATGCCAGAATATTTTAACAAACACAAAAAGCTCTAGGGCTTCATTTGTACAGTACAGACAAAGTCAACTCACCAAATTATCTTAGTACCTATCATACAACACACCACAGAGATAAAATTCTAAGCTATATAGCTCAGATATCAAACATGCTACCACACTTTGCCAGAACACCAAGACAAGGACAAAGTAAGTTTCAGTAACTGTTTCCAAAATACAACTAACAAGATACCACTAAGTAGCTTGTGACCTGTGGTGGGCGACCTTACTGATACCTATGTGACAACAGGGAACAGAAAGAGCAGGTAACACAGGAAGTCAATCACTATTTAAGATGCTGAGAGACTTCAGCTGTAATCTACTTCTCACATGCGCACACCCATTCAAAAGAACATGTTTACAAACATCACCTCCCTCCAAAAATGCTCTTTGCCAGGAGGTAAAACAGAAAACTCTGTGACAGTGGCCCGCAATTCAGATCCTTTGTGCAAGATGAAATGGTCCACCAGGCAATGGGTAAGCCACAAGACACAACCTTACCATTACCAAACATAACAAAACTGGAAAAACAAACTTTAAATAAAGAGCAGGAAAGAAAGCCAAAGCACAGTACAAATACAGTTACTATGGGCATTCCAATCTGAACTGAGAGATGGAAGTGATAACAAGGACAAATATCTGCAATAGCCTGTAAATTTCATAAAATATGAAAATCAAAGACCTATGAACAGAAAATAATTGAAAACTTCAAATGCTACTCAAGTACATTTTGGAAATAATTGGACAGGAAATATAACTGCACAGGGAAAAGCCTACAGAGATTCTGACTGATGGGTAGATGGACTTATATTTGAAGCAAGCCTAAGAAATTGCTAACTCAAAATGCTGCCCCTAGTTTCATGTAGATTGAGGCACCTGTGTATACATTCCTGAAAAACAGGCTGAAATAAACTGATGAGAAACAATGCTGTGCAAAAGAAGTCTGAAGGATCGGTCTTGGCAAGGGAGTACAGAGCAATTAATTGCAGATTAATTAATCACTTCCAGCAAATGACAGAGAGGAATGGAATAGACTGGTATCCATCCTTTGTGTTCCATGTTGGGAGTACAAGATAGATAAACAAGGAGCTGTCATAGAAGGGGAGATGGCCACAAAGAACACATCCCTCTACACGACCTCCTAAGCTTCTTGCTACAGGAGTTGCGACTCCACGAAGAGAAGCATGCTGCTAGTACCTCAGAGAATGCTCTAGAAAAATTTCAACACTAGTTTTGTTATAGGATGACACTGTAGAAACCCTACTTTTAGATAGTTTTTCAGAACGTAGTACCACTACCCTGGGTGTTTATTAACTTTCTCATGGTAAATGGTTAACAACTCCAGACCCAAAATATGAATGCTTTTCCTCTCACAAATGGGTTGCTTGTCTTTGTACCATCACTTTATTCCATGCTATACAGTTCTTATATTTAAAAAGAATCTTGTACACAAACATTAGAAAATTTTAGGTGAAAAAAGACTTCCTAATTTAAAAAGCGAGCTGTAAATGGCTAATTACCACATCTCTGTGTTATAAAGGACACAAAGTTGCTATTGCTACTACCAAAAAAATAACACCTTGGCACTTACATCTTTTTCTTTTTGGAGGCTGTCTACTTTTTCTTTCAGTCGTTTGCATTCATAATCTAATTTATCAGCTTTCTTGGATTCTTCAGATAACCTGTTTTGTAGTTCAACTGCCTGTGAGAACAAGAATCAATAATTTGTCTGCAAATACCAATATTAAAACAAAATACACAAGACACAGTAGCCAGTAACCATGCACCATGAGTTGCTGTAAACAAGTGATATAGTCACCTATACTTACTAAAAGCTGCTTTCATCAGTTGTTCTATTTCATGAAAGGCAACAGCATTCAAATATTAGGTCTTCTCACAAGCAAAAGAAGTAAAAACTGAGAAACATTTTCCGTACATCTAAACCCAAGAATTTAAGCACAAGCAGGGTTTACAATAAAAAAACCTATATAGTTCTATGGATCTAAAAGCTCAGGAAAAGTAGAAAAATCTTCCTGCATTCTGAGAAGACTAGGAAAAAGAAACAGTTCTGAAGAAAGCAAATGATCTACACCTTTTGTTAATTCTGTTTCACAAGCCTCACTTGTAATTCAACCATCAGTTTATGCAGTCAGGTAACATTTCTAAACATGAGATTCTCCAAATACTCTTTAATATGCTAATATAAATATTCAGCCACAGGCTCATAAATAGTTTTCTTTACTTCAGGAGGAAACATGGCCAACAAAGTTCCACATATATTTTCAGCTACAGATCAGTAAGGGCTTTTAAAATTAAATAATCAGAAATCTGAAAGCTGAGCAGAAATGATTAGTGAACAGGAGGCAAATCGTTGAAGTCTTGCCTTTTGAAAACTCTCAACCTTTACTAGCAAAGGCTCATTCCCAGAACATTAGCAAAGATTATAAAGCAGAGCGCATGGAAGCAAGTAAGCTGAATAAAGACTGACCTGGAGACACAAAAGCTGAATGAAGACTCAGCTAAAGACTTACAGCACCTTCTGAAGTAATTAATAAGACAGGTTTTTCATGGCTTTTAGATTACAGTAAAAGTGATTTACTTAAATTGTGATGCAAAGCAGCAGCCATACCTACATAAAGACAGGCTAGTGGATCTAATTACCTTTTATTTTCAATGTGCAGAGCTATAGCAAAATAACTACTAGCCCTATATACTACTAAATATTACTGCATATTCTTCCGTTTTAGAGAAGGACTTTGCTGCTCCTAAATTAAAGGCTGCAAAAAAAAAGCACAATCTGCCATCTCTGGGATTATCAGATTTTAGAGAAGTATCTCAAAATGAGATCTATGTAAATACATAGTTTCTCAGATGTGATATTCATCACTGGGGCTAACAGAATAACTGCAAGCATAAATAAAAAAAAAGCAGGCCCTCACCTGTGATTGCACCCCCACTGCCAAAATAGGTGTCTTTTCACCTCATATGGAAATGAATGCATTAATGTTTGTAATCACTCATGCTATGGTAATGGTATGTAGAAACACACAGCAGTAAATAGTCTTGAATTTGGACTTGGGACTGTATACACAACTTCACAGTAATGCAGAATATATATATAAAAAGAAGAACTGCTATCACATTTACTGAGCATTATATGATGTGTTGAACGAGCAAAGCAGGAATCTTGCAGCAAAGAAAAGCAAGACGTACTGTTAAAACTATACCAGAGCGTGCATGCACAAAGGGGCTGAATTAAAATTACAAAAAACGATTCTGGAATCTTCACATTTCAATTCTTCATGCTCCAATAGAAAGTTTCTTAGAAAATGTTTGTGCTTTCTTTCAGAAGAATGAGCAAAAAGTCTTAAATAAATGTTATTACATCTCCCAGCACAACACACCACCACTAACCTCATCTCACAGAAACTGCTGGGTGGGGTGAAGAGGTGATTTCCTTGCAGATCACTACAGGAGTTTGAGCAAAGCACTTTCATCTGCACAGCACAGAGCTTCTAAGCCAAAGAACTCCTTGGATGGCATCATCATGAGTAGTGTTGGATCCTTTAGGCACCAGATAAGACACTACAGGGGCACACTAGTGCTCAGCAGTAACATAACATCAGAATTCTTATACCTGGTTTAACTCTTATAGCACAATTTAGGACTCCTAGAAATTAATTTTGCAACAGGTCATGATTCACAGGCATGTCCCAAAAGGAGCCCAGCCTTACAGATACTGAAGGTAAACACACTGTGTTCCTTCTAAGGCACTGCAGCTAGATGAATAAAACTCTTATCTGTCACAAGACACCTGTGGTTTATTCCAGTCTCAGCCAGTAGAACAGTTTTGTACAGATCAACTGCATCTAAGACAAGAAATCCTACCCGTAACAGACAGGGAATAAAGGAGTGGTTTTGCGGCACAAACGATGGACCTGCCCTTTGACAAGTCTTATGATTGGTGAAATAAGAACAGTCAGATGCAGATGTTGAGGTTACACAACTGTATCACATGCTCAATTGTTCAATGGAGCAAAATATTTGTTGCCAGTAAACATGATAGTACTCATGTGTGAAAGGCTATTGCTTTCTGTTACCTCAGCATTTTTCTTGTCCAACTCTTTTTCTGGTGGAATCCTTTGTAGTGTAGTTACAATTAGACCACAGAGGCTGAAGCTAGTTGTCTTAATAACTAAGATGACCAGGTGCAGTGAATAAGCTATCAAGTCTTAAGGACACATTTCTCCTGGGCTTGCAAGGTTGTTTCTGTGTTTTTGTTCTGTTGCAAGCTGATATATAGGACTCCTGTGCCATGACCATTCAAGCTTATGGGCAGGCAGAAACACAGAGCAAGCACTACGACTTCAATAAACCACACTCTGTCTGGCCCGTAACAGGAATCTCAGAATGACAACACATCAATGTTGTGTACAAGCAGAGAGAAGATTAAGCACACCTTCCACCTTTACAGAAGCAGGATCACACGGCACTTTATCAGCAGGCAGATAAACAGATGTCTTTCACTGCAGAGAATGTGCTGGTGAAACATTTTGTACCCTGCTAGATGCATATAAACAGGGGTGATGTGTCCTCTCTTCGTAACTGGAGAAATTCAGATGTACCAGCTAAATCAGAGCCTTAAAAAAAGAGGTTATTTAATCAGAAGAATAACTTACCTCAGCTGTGGTGTGGTCCTCACTGCTGGAATTTTTTAAGTGAAAAATGGGTACTATTTTCTGAAAGAAGAAGCTGTCATTCAAGTCCAAATACTTAATATGAATTAGGAATAATTTTAGAAATAAAATACCTTAACATCTGTTGGTTTTTTAGGAGTAAAGAGCATTGCTTATTGTAAACTTGAAATGGTGATAAGAATTGCAGGAAAGGAGGACAAAGTTAGCACCTATAAAACACGGAAGCCTTCCAAACACAAGGAGCTTTTTGTCCATAATTTCTTTTTTCCTTTGAGGCATTAGCCACATCCGAAGAGAAAGTGTTGAACAATATAAAGAGCTGTTCTCACCTGTCTCTTGTATGTTTCCAGTTGAATGCGTGCTGCATTGGCCTTCCTTAGTTCTTCTTCCAGGCTCACAGTATTTTGCATGTACACTGTATTCTTCTCTTCTAAGAGTTTCACTTGCCGTCGCAAATCACCCAGATCTTCCAATTTCTTTTTGTAGGACTCTACCTGGCTTTCTAACTTGGCTACTTTATCAGAAGAATGCCTGGAGGGACAGATTTGCGTCAAATGTGTACTCCAAAAGCTACCAAAATGAAATGTCCTGAAGCTTCCTCAGTGTTTTGTGTTAATGCAGAAGACATTCTGAGACATCACAGGGAGAATAAGAAAGGAATCACATCCCCCATCACTAATGTTTTCACTTTTAAATTGTCTGATTCCCTACTGTAACTATTTGCCAACTCAAAGAGCTGCTGATGGAGCTACTTCTAGACACTATCACTTTTCCTATTACAGTCCTCTTTTCTGCCTCAAACCTTTCAAAATAATAGCTTCAGTACCACCCATTTATTTTCAATTCTAAATCAATCCTCAGTCCTGCATTTTACAAGTATGAAGAACAAAATTTTCTGCCCTTCAATTTGTTGAATGATAGCCAGGAATAAAGTCACAAAGAACTATCTCCTGAGCAGCGTATATTTGGTGATACAGAAGTATTATAACAGCTTTGGAGCCTGATCCCTTCTAAAAAAAAAAAAATAAACACCAGACTACATTCATAACACTTCAAAGTTTTTCCAATCCACCTGGTGCACTGCCAGGATAGCAACAGACCTCACCACCACCCATCTACACCCCTCCTACTATTACTGTCCCCAGTTTCATTTTAGGACCAACCTATTTACAGACTCAATTTCCAATGAAATGTGGAGAATCCCCCACTGAAAGGATGGTAAATTTATGGGAGACTGATGCAAGTCAAATCTCCTTAATCTCCAGTGAAGGACAGAGCCTCTCTCCGGGGCCAAGAAATTACTCTTTGGAACCCATGCTGCCCACACAGATAGCTCACAGAACTGTGCTGCCTGATGGGCTCATTCCTGATATTAATGACAGAGGAGGTAAAGACAAATATCTTTGGTAGAAAGCCACCAGTGATTTAGGAAAGGGACTATGAAAATAAGCCTTGCTAGACTTGCTAGAAAGAGGGATACAGGTGGGCGGTGGATACCTGCTCTGAATAATCCAAGGCAGCAAGACACTCCTACTGAAGGATTATGTTCTACAGTAAACAGGGCTGCCCCACCCTGTAAACCCTTGGCATCATCAAACCATGACAACCTTTGGTGCTAACATGCAGTGGCAAAGAGAGCTGTAAAGGATGTTATCCATATTAGCATTATATGATGAAGCGAAAGCACCACCCGAAGTCCAAATAATGCAAACCCAGGAAACGAAATGGTCTAGCTCCCTATGAGAGCAGATGCCCACATCATGATGAGGGTGAGTAGAGAGTACTCAAAAGACCACTGAGTGACTTGTATGGCCATATGATGGTGTAGGATTGCCAAGTTCACTGATAGCTATTGAATAGGTACATAAAAAATAACAAATTTACTTAAGGAGAATTGTGTGGGGGTCTGTATACTTCAGTGGAGGATCAAAAAGAACCTTGGCATTGAGAAAGTGTTTGTATCTAACATTAGAATTACTTAAACAAAAGCTAATCAATACTAAGTACATGAACTATATAGATTAAAAGTTAATAATTTAAAAAGGGTTAATGAAACAGAGTTTACCTGAGTACGTCAATCTCATCCTTCAAAGACTGAGCCTCCTCTGCCAATGTAGTAAGCTCTTCCGTTTGTTGCCTCAGTTCAGCAATTTCCTTCTCTAGTTCCTCACAGCGTATTCGATAGTCGTCTTTGGCAGCTTCTAATCTGTAGAAATAAAGTAAAATAGACAACAGTTTCTCAGCTTGAGCCAGTTACCCTTCCTCATCACCATCCTCTCTGAAAACACATGCGAAAGCCTTCTGGTGCAGAGAAGAACAGCAGCCCAGTGTGATTATACACAAAAATAGAAGCAAATTGACTTTTTTGATGCTCAAAAACTGGTATCAGTCTTTCTGTTTGGAAGATCACAAGATACTCCATGTTCTCAGAAAGACAAGTCCTGAATTTTTCCTGTCATAGTTATTTTTCACAATGAAAGCTCAAGGAGAAATTATCTTTTTTCTTCTTGGGGCATACAGAGTTTGAACAAGACATCTTTATCCTAAGGGTTTTTTTTCAGCTCCTGTATACCTTAAAGAATATTTACCTGATTGTCAGATGTTCTAAATGCTGTAGAACTCTCACCAAGGTGGCTTTATTTACTCACTTACAAAAAACCTGTGCCTGCCCAGTACCTCTTAAGAACCAAGTCATACATTTAAATAAATAGTTATCACGTAACGAACTCAGACTGAAGTTTCTGGAGGGAACTAGTTACATACAGCATACACAGGCAAAGCTGCATTAACCTGGCAGTGAACAAAGGCAATAACCAAGAGAATCTTTGTCAAATCATTTTGAACGAATGGAAGAGGACACAATCTGGAACACAAAGTCTTATTGTGATCTGAAATAAAAAGAATCCAGAAAAGGAGGTACAGGCATGGGAAAAAAAATATCCAAATACACACAACAGTATTCTATCCGTTAATTCAAGAATCTGAAAAGAATGGAGACAAGAGGTAGTCAGTAGGTCATCTAAACCACGTACAACAGATTTAGATCATGATAGACAGGAACTGTCAAAGGGCATAAAGAGGCAAGATGGGGAGAAAAACTGTTGTACCACAATGGGCATCAATTAAGTTGTACATATGTCCTGTCTGGGCAAATGCTGGAAAAGGAACACACAAATTGCTGTTAGAAGCCACACGCTATGATGGCAAGGGAAGGAGGTAAAGGAGATTGGGAGATGGGTCTCACAGGTGAAAAGGGTTTAGAAAGACCTTCATAACCTGAAACTACAGTAACAGGCAGTGCAGATATTGCATATGGTGAGAAAATCTGCTCAAACAGCAGTTGGTAACAGACTCAAGAATCATTTCAGAGCATGGAGATAAATAAGGAGAGACAAAAGGGGGCGATGGAGAGACATCACTAGATGATTCCTCTACATGGTAGATGTACAGAAAGAAGAAAACCAGGCTCTAACTGCCGTGAAACATTGAACGTTTTCAAGGAACTGAAGGGAGAACTGTGTCTGAACATGCAGCAAAGAGTCCAAGCAAGAGGAACTGAAAAAAAAACAGCAGAACAGGCAAACAAGGAAAGTTACATCGGAGTTGACATAAGAATTACAAAAGGGCAACCAGAAGAGGACAGAAAGAACTAAAACTGGCAGTGTAAAGAAAATGCCATAGTTTCACTTGCAAAGGATAGGGAAAACACAGCAACAAGAATGAAGAGATAATGGTGAAGTGGACTAGCTTTCTTCATCAGAGTAAGTTTAACACACCCTGAAAGGAAGAGGCTAAAGGAGCAGGAAGAATATTTAAAGGCGAACTGCATTTCCACGTGTTGAGAAAATGTAAATGAAAACCAGAGCTCACTTGATGATAATCTCCATCTTCCAGCTATGAAACAATTTTTATTTCAAACGCAGGGTAGGACACATTTTTCTGTATACCACCAGCAGTACTTCACATAGCAAACTTTTAGCCAGAATCCCTACACCTTAAAAAAAAATCACAGTAATTTACACAAAGGAAAGCATGCTATGTTTCATTCTCACTGATTTTGGAAAATATGGGTGAAATGACTGCACACAATTCAAAGTAACTTCACAGAGTAGAGAGTGACATGTACACAGCACTTCAGTATTAAGAAATACACTTTTTTTATGCTGGAGCTTGCAAAGAAGTAAATTGTAACACGTACATTGCTGTAAGAACATTGCTACTCTCATTATTCCACCAATTATAGTAATTCATAGTTGCCAGCAGAACCAGAAGTATGTAAGTCATGTCTGTTGCCAGCTACGAACAATCTAACCAAGCGTAGCTTTTCTACCTGAATGTTTCTTCTTGGAGTTGTTCCAGTTGTGTCTGCAGCTGGAAGTGCCTACGACCTGCAGGGCTGTTGGGATCTTCAATAGAATCAGACTGATTTAAACGTTCCATCAAAATTTGATTCTCAGCAAGCAAGCTGCTCTTCTCCTCCTGGAGTGCTGCAACCTGTTGTAATAAAAGCATAAACTGAAATAACTGAGCTAACTAGCTATGGAAAGCAATTTTTTTTTCATGTGTATAGTAAAGTATCTACACAACCCATAAATGGAGACACAGGGCTTCAGTAATAACGTTGCACATGTACACATGGAATACATTAATAGGTATTCAATTGCTATGTGATGTAACCAACATATTGCAATGTTAGGAGCAGATTATCACACAGAAAACATAACTATTCTTAACTGTATTTCGCACAACCATCTACAGAAGAAGTCTTAGTTACCACAGAAGACAACTTTATTATACTCAAGTCCACATCACTTCCCAACAAACAGTTAAAACCAGCCTTCCACAGTAAAGCTGTTAAAACTGGTTTCCAAAACCAACTATGCCTATCAATTGGACAGAACATCCAGGTCTGGATATCCAGAGGAAGGTTGTACCTTCCCTAGATGGTTTGGTGGGGTTTTTTTGGGGGTTTTTTGGTTTTGTTTTTTTTTTTTTTTTTCCTGTGTTTTGTTTGTTTTTTTTCAATCCAGTGACCAATTGCAAATGGACCTGAAATAGGAACACAGTCCCAAAGATGACTTACCTTCTGGCAAACTTGTGGAAACTGGCAGTAGTGCAAAGCACCCTAAGTGCTGCAACTCAACAGGTGAAGCATGGGTTCATGTATTATTAAATAGCATAGAATTAATATACAGGAGAGGAGCAGAAGAGTGGGAATGTCAACATCTTAATAGAATGCAATGTTTCAATAAAAGCTTGAATCATCAGATATACCAAGATCAACCATGACACGCTAATCAGCTTACTGAACTTCTTGGCAAAAGCCTGAATTACACCTACAAAATAGGCTGGCAATGAGTATACCTTCCAGGGCTCCCATTTTACACTCCTCGTGCCTTCCAGATGAGGTATGCTTGATTTATAGTAAGGCTTAGTCTAAATCCATACACAGCTGATAGACTACAGTAACTTCTGGTTGGGATTTAACTTTTAACTGAAACTGTCACAGCAGCATAACCTCTATTAGTTCTCTAATGACAGAGCTGAACCATAGAGCTCAACCCCTTCCTACCCGAATGAAAAAAAAAAGCCTTTTTAGTATGAACCACCTTAACACTGGCAATATTGTATCAAAAGAAAGAAATAATGAAATTCACTCTTCTATCACAAGTAAAGCAAAATAATTACTGTGCAACTTTTACTTCTCTTTTAGAAATTATGATTCCACACTATAACTCTTGTTTTCACCTGCCTAAAAATTAAGGCATCTCTTTCCCACTTCAAAATTCATAAGTACAATATAGCAAACCTACCTGCATGTCTAACTCATGACATCTCTGGGCAATTTCTTCTTTTGCTGCGAGTGCTTCATTTAATTCTTCTGTAGTTTTCTTCAGCTACCACAAACCACAAACATTTATATTTTCATCACTGTGAAATGTCTAAAAATATTTTGAACTACATGACTCTAAAATTATTTTAACATTTAGGTAATGTATTAATTTTTTTGAAAACTGAAGTAATTCTGCTCTTATAAAGAAGCAGAGATTATTACTTTTTGGCTTGTGTGACAGTAAAAAGTAAACATACCTGAAAGTAATATTTGGTCTTTAAAGGTACATTAGAATTATTACATCTATACTATGCACTGAGTCAAAAACTCCAAGAACTTGGGTCTGAAGGACTTGCCAACTCTGTACACTGAAATAACTGTCAACGCCACTTTTCTTTACGGATGCAAAGAGTGCATAATTTCAGTTTTAAATCTACTTTTCAAATACAGAAAGGACTGGAAGGTGGAATACAGGGAATGGACAATTAGGGTAAAATCTCTCTAGTCACTGGAAGCTACTCTTACTGCACACAGGAATACAAGTAACGTGGCAAGGGAGATGCCTACCCTTCCCAAAAAGGGTACTGAATCTTGTAAGCAGTGGGAAATAGATACTTCCCTTCAAAGTCTTTATGTTGAAAGATAAATATCTTGCAAGTTTGTATATGAATGCAGTTAACAAAAAGCACAGCTACATGAAAATTAGCCTGATAAACCAGGTGCATGCATACCATATATAGAGAGATATAGATATATTTTATTACATATGAGGAATTTTAGATACGCTTTTTCAAACAGCATCATCACATGTTTTTTCAAGTTTATTTTTCAAGGGCCTGTTGACATAAAAAAATTCCATCTGTCAGAATTTACATAATTCTGCAGAGAGCACGTGATGGACAAACACTGAGAACACCACTGTATTATCCTACTTCTCAACCAGAAAAAAACAGAGGAAGTAGATCAGTGTTAGCAAGAGGTTAAAGTAGTGTAAAATAACCCACACCAACGGTTTTGCATATGCTTTAAATGTATCAACCAACGAATAATTTTTGAAAAGTTCTCATATACTGCAACAGTTGCCAGCACTGCTTTAAGGACTTTTGAGCCACATCTAGAGGGGTTTTTTTTAAACTGATGTTGGTAAGTAGGAACAGACAAAAAATGTTTTGTTCAAATACAACACTTTTTTATTCTTCTTTCTCAGTACTGACAGATTTGCAGTATCTGGGCTGCAGTTTTGCTGTTATGACATTCAGCTAAACTTGTTTTCCAAACTGAGTTTTTCTCTGTTAAATACACAAAATGGTTAAACTCAATTTATAAAGCAAAAGGGCCTGAAATACTAGAATTAATTTTCTACTCCTTATTGGAAATTCCCACAAAACAACTGTTTCACGATAAAAAAAAAAAAAAACAGACTTCTTAATAAAGCAAAATGACTGGCCACTGTTGTGCTATAATTAAGGAAAAGAAACATCTGGTCTTAGATACCTGCCGATCAAGGTCAATGTAAGCATCATTTCCAAGAGAGACTGGAGACTCTTTACTCATCAACTGCAATTAGATTACACTGGATTAGAAAAAGCAAGGATTTACTTTTAAATCAAAACCTAAGCTTCAATGAAATACCAAGCTGATTTCATCTTTTGGGAGCTTCATTCTGACTTCATTAGAAAGTTTTAAACTTCATTCTTATATATGTGACATTCGGAAACAATTACAGAGAGAAATCTTCAGAATTTATAATAGTTAAAGCACAATAAAAAACAAATTTTACATTGTCTTTCTTCAGAAAATGTACATTCTTTATCTATGATAAAATCTATCATGCACTGTGCTAAACATTTTACTGTAGTGGCATTGGAATGATGGTAGCTCAACCAACACACCATGCAAGACCTGCCTTAGATTTTTTTCTGCCAGTGGTTTTCATTTTTTCATCACCTGAAAGTTCACATCTATTAATTTATTTATGTTGGGTATATACCTATCCCAGCTAATCATGCAAAACAAAGATGATGAAACTTCCTGCTCTAGAGTCGTCTGTAATTTGCAAATTTAAAGACAAAGTCTACAGAGAGTACCCCTGAAACGAGCATTACATTTCTTTCTATACTAAGCTATTTTATTGCAAGAACTGCTGGTAGTGGGTTTAGTCTAGAAAATGTTACTTTTAGCCACAATTTAAAAACCAATAAGCCCTCCAAAATGACAAAAAAATAAAAAGCTGATAAGAAAGTAAGTTTTCTTTCAGTAACCCACTGCTCAGCTAGACAGGCACTTAAATGCTAAATCAAATGTAACAAAAGTTGTAGCCCAAAGACCTCCTCTCACCAACCTCCTCCCACCAACCTCCAGCAAACATATTAACATAAAATTAATTACTGAAAGTTTTAAGACACAAAAAAGAACAGTCTTCCAAATAAAAAAATATGCTTTTACTCATTTGAAAGGCAGCATTTCAGAGCTATAATGATGGTTTCCGTCATCCTGTTCAAACACGAAATGTTTTGCAAGTTCTCCACATGGCACGATTCAAGGGAATTACAATCAAAAAGGCACCATCCTAATAACAATCAGGACAAGGTTTCTTTCCTAAGGCCTCCTATCCAGCCTGGTTACTGTCTCCAGAGACAGGACTTAATTTATTCCTTCCTGAAATCAGTGTTTCACATTACTTTTCACTGGCAAATTTCCTCAGATACACAGCACAGAACTTTCATTTCTTCTCTATCCTTTCTGTTTATACCAGCGTGCAAGAGAAAAATCTCTCTTTGACATTTACTTCATCCAAGTATTTATACACTTATGTTTCTGTCCCTTTCCCCATCTCCTTAACTGGGACTTAGATGCGTAACATATGCCTAAATTCATCTGTCCTCAACAGTCCTCCTCAGAACTTGACAATGCTTGTTGCTAACAGCTGAATTCCTTCTGTTTTGTCTACTTCTTTACAATGACAAACCACTCCAAAGCGAAGCATTCCATGAAGCTCAGACTCTCTGTAGCAGTAATTACAAAGTCCCTAGCCTCAGAGCTGCCCCTGGAAAAAAAAATGAGGTCACATGTCTTTTTCATTAACATATATAGTGGCATTACAAACTTGGATTTAATTTAGGACTAAAATTTCTAAATTGATTATCATTTTGCCATCTAAAAGAAGAATTTCTAATCTCTCTCTGCTCTGTGATTTTTATACATTTTAACTACTCTGTTTCACACGCTGCTGTTTAAGTGCTTTTCCAGATGACTAAACAAGGATATTCATACTACTCAAACAGGGAACTCTTCTTACTGTTCTGTATCTCACACCACTTTTCACAAACACACTTCACACACGAAGTTCTACCCATTAAGCCAGTACTTTCCATCTGGCAGGCCCCAGGCTGCAGCCTGCGAGGGTCTGTAACGGTAGCTCCCTACACCAAGCACTCCTTTCTGGCCCTAGCACAATCTCCTCTTCAGACACCCAGCCCAATAGGTCTGACCAAGACATACAGCAGGAGGAACACAAGAGGCTGCACAACCCACTAAGAGGCCCATGGTAATGTTGCCACTTTCTGTGGATTACTGTAGAGGAAACAGGCTAATAACATAATCCTTTTATTCTTTTAATGGGTTTTGTGACCTCTTTCAAAATTTCCTATCCTTGAGAACCCTTAGCAGAAATGTCCAGAAAAATGGACATGAACTGGAGAACAATTTGGCAGTGATGATACAAGGTGTGGGTGTAGTGTGAGCATGACACAATTTGTGAATTTAACTCCATGGGGAATATCAAGAATATTATCAGGGACAAGAGCCACATGTGTTCACATGACTGACCCAACACAACGAGAAACATCTTGCAATCTTACAGTCTGTGATACAGGTGAGGACGCTAAAGAAGAAATCTAAGGGATTGTGATGCCTCCAAAAGCATGACCAGACAAGATTGCCAGATCACTCACAAGTAATACAGGAATCCGACTTCTGATCATCAATTAACAAGAAACTGAGGTTAAGCAGGGTGAAGAGGGAGTCAGCAGGGTGAAGGAGTGCCTTGGCCTTTGCCCTGCATATCTCCCCACACACTGTAGAGGACAATGGTATACGTAAGCAAACGTCTTGACTGTGCTCTGCTTCTGGATTGCCTCTACCCATTTTCACCCCATTTAATACCAAACACTTTACCATAAACAGCACAGCTAGTGCAGTACAACTACACCCATCTAATAATCTGTCGTAGGATTTCCTGAAAAACTCAAGAAAAATTTCAGTGCTTCACATGCAACCTGCAAGTATAATATTAGAACACATGGTCTTGAGAAGTATGGGTCAATGCCAATACTTCTAAGTTTAGAGTGATCAACTGTATCTCATGTGTATTTCAGTTGCCTGACTCAAAACAGCAAGATGCAGAAGGAAGTTGTTTTTTCATTCTCCCTCCTCAGCTGCAAGTTTTCTTTCCTCCAGGAGCAAACTGCAGGTATATGTAAAGGTCTGCCTTCACAGTTCTGCAGCACTGGAACTGACTTTCAGCTCCAAACTCAGCATTTTGCTTGAGTACAGTATTACCGTTTATTTTCACATGTACCTTTAATATATGATGATTTGCACATATTTTACAAGTGAATTGATTCTAAAAAGGGAAAACAATTTCCTGCAGAACCAAACAATTGCCTGAAAAATCAAGGAATTGCATTAGGCCTCTACAGTAGAAGGAAGTGTGCTTAAGACCTTCCCACAGTGAAGAAGCAAGCAACTTGTATTTATTTCCTCCCTCTTTTTTGTTTCTTTTTCATATAGGATGATGATATGAAGTAGCACATATATTTGTTCTAATAATCAAAACATCATAAAAGAGCTTATTCTGTGGTGAAGAGGTCATTCTGGATTTTAAATGGTACAATAACATGGACAATGTGACAACTTTGATAATTCTTTGTCTGGTTTTATGAGAAGCAGTTGTCATTCCCTGCTAGTCCTTCTACATCTATACATTTTCATGCTCATAGCTTTGGTACAATGACTTACAAAATACCTGTAGGTCTGCTAATTTTATATTATTAAAATCTTCTCTTTTTAACCGCTTCACTTGTGAAATGTGAACAAGTTGTGTTGCCATGGATACATAAAGATTAGAGAAGGGCTAAAACTATCACAAAATCTGCATGCATGAATAACCTGAATTATGAATGCTTTTCTTTCCTGCACAATTTGCATGATTTTGCAAATCCAGGTGCACCCCTTGGTTGATGATATAAAAACTTCAAAACATTTGTTTTACCTGAAATGCTTCTTCTGCAGTTGCTAGTATTTTATAAGTTCATTTAAATGCCCACAAAACAATGTCTAAATCAGCTTTTGTATCCTGAAGGGCTGTTTTCTTTTTTACAGTATCTTTTTGTTTGTTTGCTTTTCAAGAGCCATGGCTGTGTGCAACACTGTGTATCCTTTAATGCAGCTGGATTTTCTTCTTCAGTGCTACTGACAGACCCAAGAAAATATTTTTCTGTCCTAGCTACTAAAAAAAAAACTTCATGCAAGATGAACCTCTAAGAAGTCAGGACAAAATACAGGGCAGGGTGGTGAAACGAAAGACAAACAGTTTCTGCGTTGTGGAAGTAACAGAGTTTGTATTAATCTAGAGAGGAATTACCTTTTGTTACACACACTAGCTCTAGCACTTTGCTGTTAAAGAGTCAGATCTGAGTCTCAATTTGACCTGCACAGATTAAGTCATTTAGTTTAGAGATGTTCTAAACAGCAGAGGCAAACAATTTCCCAAGCTACCACTTTCAACAATGAACTTGGCTGCAGAATTTCCAAAGCATGTCAATGAAAGCTAAACAAAGAAATACATCATGGCCAAAATGACTTCTGCTTATAATGAAAATCTTTTTCCTAAAAAAATTTCTGAAAACTAGGAAATTAAAAACGTTTTATTATACATAGTAATGCATTAATTGCAACCAATAATAAATTGTAATAATTAGAACAGAATATAGGAGTATATATTACAGAATGTACAACACATTATTAATATTGTAATATTTTTGCAGTATTTTTCATAGCTACATAATGCTTACTCTTCCTCACAATTTAGAATGCACATCTCTACATTAGAACCTAGGTGATGGCAACACACATCAATTTGACTCCATTGTAAAAATGACAAAAAAGCATTGTGCAATTTATAAAACCCTTATGGAGCATGAGGCATATTTTATTATTAATATTTCATTTAAAATATTTAAGTAAATGAAGAAGGAAATGCTGAAGAGATACAAGTTTTTTAAAAAATTGAAATAACCAAATAAAATTAATATCAGAAGTTCCTTCTTCCCTTTGAAAATCAGCCTCTTCATGCAAAAAGAGAAAACAAGGGTTGTTCTACTGTGCCTCAATAAATCTGCTCATGATTTGTAAAAAACAAAGGAGTATCAAAAAACATTTACATGTACTTCACTGAAACAGAAAAAATAATTACGTGACACTTCAGTAAAGCTCAGAGAGGTCTTTATATGTACTTAATCTTGAAAAAAGAGTACCTGCATGTCAAACTCTTTGAAATGTTTGCATTAGATGACAGGCCAACTTTTCAAATACGCATATGTAGCTGCCTTCCCAGGCACTTCATTTTAGTGTCTCCTACACATGGCTTAGTTCAAGTCAAATGGATTCTGAGAACTGCTCTGAGTCCAAGCAACAGAGGAAAAAACCTTAAAGCCAGTGAAGTTTCAACCCTCCAAAGACACAGACCGCAGATGCAGCTCTGAAAAGACTCTCTGGATCTATACACTCACTAGAACCACAGAATACCTTCAAGTTGGAAGGGAGCCATAAAGATCATCCAACTCTCTGCTCTGCACAGGACTACCCAGAACTAAACCATGTAACTGAGCATTGTCCAGATGCTCCTTGAACTCTGACAGGCCACAACCACTTTGCTCGGGACCCTGTTCCAGTGACTGACCACCCTCTCAGTGGCAAACCTTTTCCTAATGTTCAACCTAAACTTCCCCTGATGCAGCTTCATTCAATTTCCTCCTGTCCTATCAGTGGTCACCAGATGGAGGAGATCAGCACCTTCCCCTCTGCTGCCCCCCCTGAGAAAGATGGAGAGAGATGAGGTCACCCCTTAGACTTCTCCAAGCTGAACAAACCAAGGGACCTTAGCTAGTTGCTCCTAAGTCTTGCCTCAAGACCTTTCACCATCTTGGTTACCATCCTCTGGATGTGCTCTTAATATAAGAAGGACAGTAACTATTGACACACCCAAAACTGCACACAGTACTTGAGGTGGGGCTGTACCAGTGCAGTACAGAGTGAGACACACACCCTCCTCAGCTGGCTAGCTATGCTGAGCTTGATGCACCCTAGCATGGGGTTGGCCCATTTGGCTTTCACAGCACACTGCTGACTCATATTCAACTTGCCATCAACCCAATCCCCTAGATCTTTCCATGGGGCTGCTCTTCAGCCTCTTGTCTCTCAGTTTGAAAATATACCAGGACTACCCCTTCTCAGGTGCAGATTCCAGAATTTTCTCTCATCAAATTCCATAAGGTGGGTGACTGCCCAGCTGTTTAGTCTATCCAGGTCCCGCTGTAAGGCCACTCTACCTTGAGGGAGCCCACAGCTCCTCCTACATCAATATAATCAGCAAAACAACGTACCTTCAGTTCCTGTGTCCAGATCATTTATAAAAACGTTGAAGAGTACTAGCCCTAGAGCTGACCCCTGGGGAGCCCCACTGATGGCTGGCCACCAGCCTGGTGTAGCCCCATGCACTGGAAATCTGAGCCTGACCCATCAGTAAATTGTTCACCCACAACATATTATGGACTTGTCTAGCTGTATGCTGGACCTTTTGTCTAAAAGGAAACTGTGAGAGACAGTATCAAAAGTTTTGCTAAAATAATTTAAAAAAAAACATCTACTGGCTTCCCAGCTAGATGGAAGACCCTGTCATAAAATGAAAGTAAGTTAGTAAAGCAGGACTTTAGCCTCATGAACCCATGCTGGCTATGACCAATGACTGTCAAGACCATTGTCTGTCAAGTGTTCTTCAGTAACTCCCAGAATAGCCTTCTCCATAATTTTACCAGGCACTGAAGTGAGGCAGACAGGCCTGTAATTACCAGGGTCTTCCTTCTTTCCCATCTTGAAAACTGGGACAACCTTTGCCAGCATCCAGTTGACTAAGGCCTCTCCAGAATCCCAAGACCTTTGAAAAACAACAGAGGGAGGTCCCACTCTCGAAGTGTGTCAAAGTTTGAGAGACTTTCTCACCTCTTCAGTAAGCATCTGGGATATTCCTCATTTGGTTCATAATGCCTTGGATTTCTAAGCTTGGAGAACAGCATTAAAATCACCCAGAACTGCAGCACTACCTGAGTAGTAAGGTTTTTCACTCACTCAGTTTCAAAAGTCTGTTCCAGAAGAACAGACTCTCATCCTGTGATTTCTCCTCACTTTTACTCCCCATCTCTGAGAAAGGGCACAAACACTGAATAACTTCAATGCTTAATCACCAAATACTAAAAACTGCGGGCTGCTTCAAATCTGGCTATTTTACCAAATTAAGGAGGTCTTTTTGCATAAAGCAAACAAAAGATTTTTTGCAGTAGAAGGGAGGATAGGAGAAGGTTTTCCATTTTAATACAGTGCAGAATGAAGCAATGCTGAAAGTTAGGTTTGATAAAAGAGGACATCAGATAAATCCAACAACACATTCTATTAACAGTTAAAATAAAAAAAGTAAAATAGCCCAAAACTCAGGCAACCTGGTGCTTGGCAGCTCTGATTGGAAGATTATTTAGCATAAGGGCACTGTCAATACTCATTTCAAAGGTCCTCTTTGCAGTGTTAAACACAGCAGTTCACACGCAGACAACGGGATGCACAACTGCACGGGTACAGCACTGGTCAAAGTGGTGACAGGATGGGGTTCCTGTAGTCTCACGGACATCACTTGGTCTACTCAGACCTAACCTCCACCTATGAAGACTGATAGGCACTTTGGGATCCTAAAAAGTCACAAGGTGACTTCATGGCTATAGCAGTCACTAATGCTATGGTTTAATTTTCACTAAAGTTTTAATTTACTACTGAAAGGCACTTTTAGAAAATACACTTCAGCATACTAACTTGCAAAAACGTATTAGGACAAATATCTTCATTAGCCTATTCATAACACTGCAGCTGACAAAACTGCAGCTTCTCTTTCTTTTCACTTGTCCAGTAAAACTACTAAAATTAACAGTTCATGGAGTTTTACAATTTCAAGGTGCAAATTTTGAAGAAATTCTACACTATTTGGTTACTCATATTAAAGCAGTCTAGTGCACTTCAGGAACCACAGGGTGGGAAAGGTGAAGGAAAGGGAACCCAGTATCGAAAACATCTAGAAGTGTCAATCTTCTAGATTTAAAGAAAAGTGGGACATTCAACCAGAGTTCATTGTGATAAAGCAAGCTTTAGTCATTTGGTTTACTCCAGAAAAATCAAGATTTTTTCAATGTAAAGTGGCAAAATGTATGGCCCTTATTTTCCTTACTTCCAACTAAGTTTTACCAAAATGGCAAAAAGCATACTTTTGTACAATATTGAAAGGCTGAACTTTGACACACTGTGGGCATCCCAGCATACCTCCTGGATGGCTGTCATGACAACATGTTGAACCGATTCTTCCATCATCATTATCGTCTGGATGTACTCTGAAAATAAAAGCATTCTGAGATGTTATCAGTGAAACTCAAGTTACACAGAACATGGTATCAGAAGCTGTATCCTTCCTACAAAACAACCAGGTTCCAGACAAAACTAAAATGCATAATCACCAGTCAAGTCCATCTCAACAAACACAAGACTTTATCAGAAATCTGTTCAAGCATAAACCCAAACTTACTGGAACTGTGCAACCATGAAAAAAAGTACATGATTATCCTCCAGTTTTTCCTTCTGACATCTCACACTTCTGAAATAACTACTTATACTCTCTCTCACTTTATTCCCAAACTATTCAGGCTATACAAATATGCAATCCACACATGCATTGTCCTTTTCCTTAAGTTTAACAATAATGATGTCCTGCCTTCCTACAGAATCTTCATTTCAAGGTATTTTCATATCTGTTATGTCTTTCTGGTTTTGTTTATGCTATGTAACAAATAAGTCACCTCCACTTTTTCATTCCTCACCTATATGTAGACAAAAGCTACAAAACAGGTACCTTGTCAGATGATACAGCAGTTAAGAGGACAAATTGTGAGGTTTAAAACAAGTCAAAGAATTTGTGACTTGCCCAGTATTATATGGTTTCCAGTCAGATACGATCACTTTTACACACAACCTGTATTCTTTTAATGATTTTCCCAAGAGCAAGACACGAGGAATCAGTCACCTCAAAGTGACTAATTAGGTCATACCAAGTCTCACTCAAAGCATGTAAAACTAGACTGTACTGGTATTTCAAATGTACATTTTTAATGCCCAGGCTGAAAGAGTAAGAGAAACACACAAATAATATATACTTCCCACTTCAGGATGCCAAATATTCACCAAAAGGAAGGAAAATAATATTACATAAAACAGAGAGGACAAGTCTAATAAAACAGTTATGTACTCATGGAAGAAAATTATCTGTTTTGATTGATAGTCAGACTGTCTTGTGATTAAAGGAAGAACAAATGTAATTTCAGAAAGAGAAATAAAAGATATTTAAGCCAGATGAGAAAACTGGACAGAGGAAACAAGCTATAGAAACTAAGATGCACAATGCTTGAGGAAGGTCTGAAACCCTGTCTGTCATTCTGTCAGAAAGGAAACCAAAATTAGCTAAATTAGGAAGAGACACGTTTCACACTTTCATGTAAATAAAGTAAACAGTTTTATTTAACCAAATGTGTATTTTACAAACATGTTCCTATGCTTCTTGTTTAACGTATGAAGAACAAATGTTTGCAGATGCTTTGTTACCTTAACCTGGCTTGAATTAAGTGTAATTTTAAAGTAACTGGGTAACGATAAGACATCCTGCACCCAAGGCAAGCTTAAAGCATGAGATTTGAGACACTTCAACAAGTGTCTCCATTGTTCACTATACCCTCCCTGGCACCTGCAGGAAAAATGGATAAGTCTCTATTTTATCTCTGCAGGTCAAATAGACAGTTGGTGCCACTGGAGTCAAGAAAGGCAGAAGTTTATTTCAGTGACTGCTGAGTGGGACTCAGTCATCTAACAGATGCCTCAGACAACATTTTGGATGCCCTTGAAGTATCATGCTCAGTCTTCAGCAGCTGCCCAGAAGGGCACGGCTGCCGACACTACTTTATCCTATTTGCCAGCCCCACCTAGAAGTCTTAGAAACGACAGTACCCCAGATCACACCTGCCATTTTCAGATCAATCCCAGCCATACTGATGGCTCTCAGCCATGTAGTTAAGATGCTAACCAGAATGTATTCCTAAGAGTCACATAGAATAATACAACAATCACACTTTGATTCTTAACTAGCCTGATCTGCCTCACAAATGCTTAAACGGTGGGCCAAGAATTTCCCTTTGTAAAGTGCCTTTTCAGAGCAGCAAACAAAAACTGAAAATATGTATGCTGGAAGTAAAGCCAGTTCCCCAGTTTTAGACTCCAGAAGTAATGAAACTTGTAACAAAATAACACTTTTTATGTGTAGGACAAAAGAATGTTGTCACTGGGGAAAAAAAAAAAAGAAAAAAAATTTGTCTCCGACAGCAACCTGAGAAATATCACTTTCCCCCTAAGCAGTTAAAGAACAAGCTGGATTTTCATTCACTGCCTGGGAGAAAACATGCTTCTAAAACATATTACCTTGCTTCTGTTCACAGTTTACAGCGCATCCCAAAATAAGCTGAAGCATTCTCCCAAGCTCTGCAGCATCAGCGTGCTCTCCAATCAGGTTAACATCAGGAAGGATGAAGTCGTTAATGTGCTGCCCCAGAATCTGCATAAAGACCCAGCACACGTGTCTCTATCATTACACATATACTTACATGCACAATTCAAAACACCAAGGTGATTTAGAATCAACAAGAGCAATTCACTGGTACTTCAATGCAGTTTTCAATCCACCTTTGAAACAAACTTAATTGCGTAGCACCTAATATCCAAATATTAAACCACACTGCTTGACACAACTAATATTTGTGAAGAAGACAAACTTGTCAGTCTTCAACTAAAAAGAAACTGTTTGACACGTTTAATATAAATAGAGTAAACAGTTTTATTTACCCACACATTTATTTTAGAAACTATGCAAGATTTTTTCTTCAGATAAGAAGGGTAATGAGGGTGATCAATAGCACATGAATCATCAAAAATTTTAAAGCATTCCATCCAAAAAAATAACATCTAAAACCACTTTGTGTAGCATAAAACATCATACACATCTCACATCTCTTTCCACCAGAAAACAGCTTTCACTTATACAATACATGTGTCTAGCAGTGATGGATGACAAATATAAGACAGTAAAAAAACCCAGTCACTCAACCTCACAGTTTTAGAAAATTTAAGGATATTTAGCAAATCTCAGCTAGTTCCATAGAAAAGAATTTTAGGTAGTTGTACAATACATAATTAAACAGCCCACATGCATAAAGGAAAAAAAAAAAAACACACAAAAACAACACCATGTGACTTACAATTAAAGCAAACTGATTTGTAATGAAGAAGAATTTACATTAATGATTGTCAGTAGAAGGAATTAAATAATTCTGCTAAATTGTTCACCAAGAGCTTTCAAGGAGCTGAAAATATGAATATGAAATATGGAATTAAACACTCCTCTGACACTTTGATTGCAGATAAAAAGAAACTGTCACTTCTTAAGCAGGGAGCAATAAAGAAACAATGACTATGGAGGGAATCAGTCATTTGTTTGCTGGTTGCCCTTTTTTTTGTGAATACCCAAGAAAAACAAAAAATCAGATTAAGATATTTATAAAAAACATTTAACACATATATATA